>NC_135497.1:38383545-38653545 GCF_052857255.1 Amblyomma americanum
TATTTTCTGTCCTTTTGCTAATTCTTCCAAGCATCTAATATTTCCGCTAAGCATGTGTGAATGTCAAATTGATCAATTTGAAGTCGATAACAGTAACAAGAATTTGCTGCAAATACAACTGCATATTCTCGAGTAGTTCAAATGATCAAAATAGTTGAAACTGAAAGACAAACGTGTTACCAAAAATGTAAGGACGAAAACAAAATCACGGTCGATTTGCGTAGTTAGGCCAGGTGCGCTAGCAGATCGGTTTGCCCTTCAGTTCCGGTGTTCAGCTCACGTTTTCACGGAAGGCAGTTGTTCAGACAGCGATTATGGGCTAATTCCCATTTATTTATTTATTTATTTCAGGATACTGCAGGCCACTGCTTGGCCCAAGCAGGAATGAATTTACACTGTTACATAACGAAAAGAATAAAATTATACAATATTAGCTGCACACGGATACAAAACATACATATAAACAATATATGCAGGTAAGTAGACGGTGTTACGAATCACAAAAATTTTTGTGAGGAAAAAACAGATGCCGGTAGCCAATTCCAATCTTGCACTGTTCAAGGGGAAAAGAAGACTGTATTTAAGACTGTTAGTTTTGGCGAAAAGGGGAGCAAGTGAATGCTCATGAACGCTCCGAGTCCTTCTCACTAGAGGACGCTTAATGCACTCTGGAAGCCTGAGTTTATTTTTTCCTCTTAAACTATTAAATATATGCAGAAGGTCCTTCTCTACTTTACATGTATCGATCCCTGGGAGTCCTCCGACCACTCCTGACGCAGGGGTGCAGCAGTCAAGCGCTCCTATTGCAGGTGCTGCCATCGATGGGATTTGGGTTGGGCTGCTCTCTCCGAGCAGCCTCTCACGAATAAATGAGCTGCCGCCTGACACGGTGGGTAGGATGCCAGGTATTTTATTCACTTATTTATTTTTATTTGAACCTCAAGGATCCCGCGTGGGACATCACATGAGGATCGGGCGTATGAATAGCGGTTGACAATGACTGTTCCGTGATAATCATGAAGATGACATGGCTTCCTCGATGGCGGTCTTGAAATGGGCAGGATCAGGGATTAGCGCTAAGCCGCAGGGAAGGTGATTCCAGTCGTGATCCGTGTGCACAAAAAAAGGACTCTTGGAATGTGACAGTGCAGGCACGATGCGGGATGGCCTGTGCGGGGTGTTCGACGCGCTGGTTGAATGAGCTTGCTGTCACGAGGTGAACGATTAAAAAAAAAAAAACCTGCGATAAAGGCAGAGGCGTGAAATTCGGTGACGGGAAGCGAGAGGGGAAAGTTGCAGCTGAAATTTTAAGGTAGATATGCTGGAATATCGTGAGTATATTTTGAAAGGATGAACCGAGTGGCACGATTTGAACTGATTAAAGGGCTGAAATGAGGTTATTTAAGGCGGACCGCTGGGCTAGTTAGAGATCTTTAGATTCGATGCACATGGTGACTAGGTCTAAAGACAAGGACAGAAGAAAGAAAGACGGACACCACGAACGCTAGACATCAAGCGGTTTTATTCCACACAGACACATTCAAGATATAGTTCGATCCCGGCCGCAGCGGCAGAATTTCGATGGAGGCGAAATTCCAGAGGCCCCTGTGCTGTGCGATGTCAATGCACGTAAAAGAACCCTAGGCGGTCGAAATTTCCGGAGCCTTTCACTACGGCGTCCCTCATAGCCTGAGTCGCTTTGGGACGTTAAATCCCCATAAATAAAAAATCATTCCGTATACAGGCAATCATGTACAACGGATCACACCCACAAGCGAATGTGCAATGGCACCTTCTGGTTTAAGAAATGTAATTCTTTGGATGACAAAGACAACGATGGGTTGCTTACACACGACTGCAGTTCCATGTGAATGAGGACGGGCTTCCAGTATTTCCGGTTCCTTCTGGTCTGAACTAGCAAAAGTGACCCTTGTCTGGTTATATATCGGTGCACAGTTATCCTTACAACGTTTCCAATGTGCCGCCAAGTGTCCCGACCCTGATAGTGCCTCGACAGCCGGCTTGTGCTCCATAAGCCGAACATTGATACAGCGGCGAGTTTGGCCGATGTAGCAATTCCCGCATGACAAGGCAATTGTGTACACCACATTGGTCCTGCAAGCTACATACGGCATTTGATGTTTTATCGGGCAATGGTATTTTTTTTCTTTTCTGAGGCAACATTAACAGCTTTACACATTTTGCCCAGTTTATCTGGTGCAGTAAGCACCAGATAATTCTTTGTAACTATAGCTGCGTGGGTGGCTGTGTGGTGAGTGGGTGGGTGCCTAGGTGGGTGTGTCTTACCACAGGAGGTTGAGCCTGTACTCAGTCGCCGGCCGAAGTTTTCCGCGGAGCCTAAAAAGACGGCAGTGGGACTTGCTTCAATGGTGGAAAAGTTTGCTAACTCGGCTGTTGAGGAGAAGAAAACTCGTTGCACGTCTGAAGGTATATGGACTGTCTCCTAAGCAAGGATTACCGTTCTGAGAAGGCTAAGCTCAATGCGAAAGCAAGTGTTGACTATTTAAAATCTAATGATCTCACCTTGCTTGTTGCCGAGAAGGAAGGTGGGTTTGCAGTGACGCCAAGACACTTCTTCCCAGCCAAAGCGCGTGAGGCTATACAGAAAATTTTTGTGAAAAAGCGTTCAACCTGTGCAAGGATTAAAAAGCACGCGATTTTCCTTTGCAATGACCTGAATTTGGCTAGTCTGCAAAAAAAAGGATTGAAGGTGCTGGCAAGAATGGCTATACAGTATTCTTCTCGGCTAAAACACACAAGCCTGAAATCCCTCTGCGTGCGATTGTCGCTGAAACAGGCTCTCCTCTTTCACTTCATCCAAAAGAGGTTGAAGCTCCTTCCTGTTAATGGCCCGTTCAGAGTGGCTAGGTCCAAAGATGTAATTGATTTTTTTTCAAAAGAGGAACTGTCTTCTGGGGCTAATTGTGCCTTCTTCGTTGATATCGAAAACATGTTTTATTCCATCCCTCAAAGTGAAAGTTTAATTACAGTGAAAGAGAGCATTGAATCTTTAGCAACTGTGGGCTTTCAAAACGATGCAGCTAATTCTTTCGTGAATTTTTTAACGCTTTTAGAGTTTTACCTTTCTAGAACATTTGTTAATTTTGATGGCGGGATTTACGTTAAGCGCCCCGGTGTGTGCATCGGTTCTTGTGTTGCCCCCGCGCTAAGTGAATTGTTTCTGGCCAGTTTGGACAGAGGCATTGAGGCGTGCCTTGACAACAACAAGATTTTAAAGATTTTTAGATACGTCGACGACTTGTTGGTAGTTGCTAAAACTACTCAGGATGACAGAAAGGATGTTCTAGTCGAACGAACTTTGGAAGTATTTCAGTCTTCTGCCTATGTTCTTAATTTCACCCATGAGCTTTCTGGAGACGGCAGCCTACAGTTCCTGGATGTTCGGCTTTTTCTGAGTGACGCACGAGTAAGTTATATGTACCAGCCAAGGTCCAGAAAATAACTTTTGACTTTTAGTTCGGCCCAACGCTTCGAACGGGCAACTACGACTGACAAACGCTTCGAAACGGGCAACTACGACTGAGCTACAAGCTCATGAGCGAGCTAGATGCGTGGCACTGCGCTATACCCACCAGCTGATACACCGCCTAAAGAAGGTGGCGCAGAAAGGCAAGGTCCGAGTTGTGCTGCTGGCCCACCTAGCTTCAAAGAGTAGGGCACTGCCTCTTGAGTTATCATAGAACGATTCCTTCCTGATCTGCTTTTTCCAGTATCCATATAGTTCCACACCATGCTTCTTTTCCGCCCCCGCAGGGGCGTCTGCAACATGCAGATGTTGGTGAGTTGCGACACCACACGTTCCTGAGCGTAAGCAGGGACATCCCCGCAGGGTGGATGATGGTGAGCCGTGCGTCGGCACGGACCCGAGCACCCGCACTTAGCCGTGCGTGGGAGGACACTACGACGCGTGCGGGAACCAGTTGCGTTTCAGTTTTTTTTTTTTACTCTGTGCCAACGTTTTAACCACACCAAATGCACGCGAGGTGTATGTGTCAGCACGCCTGCCAGTGCACAGCTTTCGCTTTCTCCCCTGATTTTCCTCAAAGTTTTACAGCTGATTTGCGCTTAAATTAAGATACGGGTCATAGTCTTTATTCGCTCTGACCAAAATTGGGATTCTAATTCGCGCATTTACAAACTCGATCCGATATGGTCGGACGTGACCATATCGACGCGCACTTGAACAACGTAATAGAGGCGGCATCTTTTTTCAGCCACCCTAGGACTGTGTCGCTCAACCGTGTAGTCCAGTCGCGAAGGAGCGTGTTCATTAATTTCCCGGAATATCGTGCAGCCATGCGCACTCAGTGCGCTCCTTCTTCGAACCCCGATCGCTCGTGCTATGGTGAACTAAGTGCATTCAAAAAGCCATATACGCCGCTTACTGCTTAGTTTTCTACGTGTTCAGTTGAGTTTTTCTGTGTTAATTACTTTTAAGAGGGCTAGAAAACTCTCTCAACCGTGCAGCTGTTGCAATGTCCCACGCGCTGTTTTCCTCTCATGTCGTGCGATCGCGGCCGCATGTTATGCACGTTAATGCGTCTGAGGTGTAATACACACTATATAAAAACTGACGTGTTTCAGGATCCGTGCTTTCGATATCCGCGGTGAATAAACTTTGTTCAGAAAGTGGATAATGTATCTATCTTATTGTGAAGGAAGGATGCAGTTCTAAGTTAGAAACTATAGTATACCGCAGTGTGCTGAAAAAGCTCCAGGTCGTCTGATTTTATTATCCTTGTGGCAAGCTGCAACAGCTTGCACCGCGACAAAGCCATTTGTCCAGCTTTGGGAGGAAGTCAGTTAAGTGTCGGAAACAACCAAACACGCAAATTTCACACCTGCAAGCACAGCTCCCACCCGCCTCGGTGGCTGAGTGGTTAGAGCGCTCGGCTACTGATTCGGAGTTCCCGGGTTCGAACCCGACCGCGGCGGCTGCGTGTTTATGGAGGAAAAACGCTAAGGCGCCCATGTGCTGTGCGATGTCTGCTCGTTAAAGATCCCCGGGTGGTCGAAATTATTCCGGAGCCCTCCACTACGGCACCCCTTTCTTCCTTTCTTCTTTCACTCCCTCCTTTATCCCTTCCCTTACGGCGCGATTCATGTGTCTAGCGATATATGAGACAGATACTGCACCATTTCCTTTCCTCAAAATCTAATTATTATTATTATTATTATTATTATTATTATTATTATTATTATTATTATTATTATTATTATTAAGAGGTCAGTGTAGCCGCACTCCCAGAGTTTCACTGGTATGCGAAGCCTCTGACTAAATAGCAAGTGTAACGGGCTCACTGGGTCAGTGACACCTCAGTCGCTCTGTGAGTAGGCGGTGGCGTTCACTTACTAATTGAGGCGGTTATGCGCCTTTCCTTTCCTCAGCACAGGAATCCGTTGCTTTTGAGGGCGCCTCCCTAGGTCAGTGGGCACCTCAATCGCGCTTTCAAGTATACGTAGCGGTAGTGTTCCACCTGCAAGAAACTGCTTTCGCACAATATTTTGTGGCCCCGCCGCGGTGGCTCAGTGGTTAGGGCGCTCGACTACTGATCCGGAGTTCCTAGGTTCGAACCCGACCGCGGCGGCTGCGTTTTTATGGAGGAAAAACGCTAAGGCGTCCGTGTGCTGTGCGATGTCAATGCACGTTAAAGATCCCCAGGTGGTCCAAATTATTCCGGAGCCCTCCACTAACGCACCCCTTTCTTCCTTTCTTCTTTCACTCCCTCCTTCATCCCTTCCATTACGGCGCGGTTCAGGTGTCCATCGATATGAGAGACAGATACTGCGCCATTTCCTTTCCCCAAAAACCAATTAATATTATTATTATTATTATTATTATTACTACTACTAATATTATTATTATTATTACGCAGTTGATCATTGGTAACGGGGACATCTGGCTAGCCGTCGAGGGCGGTGAACTGACGTTCGCGCAGTGAATTGAGCCTACAGTTTCCGATTTTTCTGCCACTTCATATCATAATGGTGTAGCCCAACAAAAACGGAACGGAGTCCAGCAGAACACACGCCTGGAGCGCTAATGGAGAGGTCGACTGTATCAAACACTGCTACCGTCATGCCATCATTTTAAACGCGCGTAGATTTGCCGGTTTTGCGTAAAGTTCGGGCTTGAATTTTGCCCCTACGTCGAACAGACCAGCAGCATGTCTTCAAAGTCACTTCATATTCCGTCTCCCCTCTCAAAGTCTTAGTCTCGTTTGTTTATCGAAGCACCCCAAAAGTGAGGCAGAAGAGGTGCATAGGCCATCCCGTACGTCGTATTGGTGTCCGAGAGGAAACCAACCCAGAGCGAGGCAAGCCAGGAAAGTGTTGCGGCTGTCGTGGAGAGGAAGGCAGCTCTGAAAGGAGGAAAAGCGCAGTAAGGGAGGGCTCTGGGTTGATTTGGACCACCTGGTCCTTTAATGTGCGTTGACATCCCATGGACGGAACACACGGCTCCTTTTGCGTTTCGCTTCCATCGAAACGCAGCCGCTGCAGCCGGCATTGAACCGGATCCTTCGGCTGTCGGAGGGTCAGGGTTCAATCCCGCCCTCTGTAATGTTAAGGTAGTACATTGTACATGAATTTTATTGTTTATAATGCATGTACAAAACCGTGTATCTGAAAAACGTCAGTACCCGCCGCGGTGGCTTAGTGGTTAGGGCGCTCGACTACTGATCCGGAAAACCCGGGTTCGAACAAGACCGCGGCGGCTGCCTTCCAATGGAGGCGAAACGCAAAAGGCGCCCATGTGCTGTGCTATGTCAGTGCACGTTAAAGATCCCCAGATGGTCTAAATTATTCCGGAGCCCTCCACCACGGCACCTCTTTCTTCTTTCATTCCCTCGCTTATCCCTCCCCTTACGGCGCTGATCACGTGTCCAACGATATATGAGACATACTGCGCCATTTCCTTTCCCCAAAAACCAATTATTATTATATAAAATGTCAGCTACACATTTTGAGCTAAATAATGTGCACACATGTTGCATCGACATACGTTTTATTTTATTTGCTTGACAGGGAATGCCGTCAAAAGAGAGATATAGTATGTTTTGGCAAAGTGATGTCCAAGAGAGCTGGACTTGCGAGCGAAACTAACTTTTGCCGTGCACACTCTCAAGGTTCGCTTACACTACACATAAATACTCCCGAAAGCAGAAGACTGGACAGCCGCAGCCGTAGCTCAGTTGGTAGAGTACCGCACGCGATATTCGAAGGTCGTGGGTTCGGACCCCACCGGTGGCATGTGGTTGTTTTTTCTTCAGCTTTTATTAATCTCCCATTGATGAAAAATACAAAATTAATAAAAAAAGACATCCCCTTTGCTCCTTGGCATCGTTGACTGTTGCCTTCCGTCATTTTAAAAATGATATGACTACTACTAACGGCCGGCTACACACCTCTGCTTGCAATCAAGCGCCTAACTGCAATAAAAAGTTTACCTTTGGTAATTAGTTAAGCACCTTAGTGTAGACGGATACAACTCAAAAACGAAGCGGCAAATTCCCCTAAAAAAAGATGGCCTCCAGCCAATGGCGACGGCAGACTCTCATGACGTGGTGATCCCCCTCTGACCAGCTACCGTGACATCGCAGTGGATGGGAGAAGAAAGGGGCGCGGCGTCATGAAAATCGGTCGAAGCCATTGGCTGGAGGGCTTCGTTTGAGGGGCATCTGCCGCTTCAGTTTTATCCGACTGTATGCTGTAAAAAGTAGTATGCCTTTAAATGAGTTTTCAGGTGTCTATAACTCGTCCCCTTGCACCTGGCCCAGATGGGTCTTGGTGTTTTCATACACCTTGCAGGCAGGGTGTTTCGCGAAAGAGCTAGCCCGAAAATGAAAAAAGTGACCCAAAGGTGTTCGGGCGACTTGCACCCTATTACCGCCGAGCCATTGGCGATTTAGCGCTCTTTGCACCCGTATACACCCTTCAGGAAAAATGCACGCAATGGGTTTCCCACTTTTTTGCCTTTAATAATGTGTTCTTAAAGAACACATTATTATAATAGTTATAATAGTTATAATAGATTATAATAGTTACATAATGTAATATACCTGTATTACTGGAGCTCTTCATAGAAGTAGACAGGCTGTGCACCAACAAAAACTATTCATTGACAAATCACAATACTGTAGAAATGAGGAAATTTTTATTGTCAGAACAAAGACATCCACAAAGCACAAGAAGCTTCGGCAATGAATTCCTTACTGCCAGGCAAGGAACGACTGCACCATGCCTGCTTTATTGGTGTTATGGTGCTGCAAAATTAAAATTCAATTGCAGTTACACCTGCCTCCTAATTTTTTCAGAGGAAACAATCAAAAATTCATGCCTGCGCATCATTATAAACCAGCCTGAGGAAGGCTTGTACTGTGACACTAATTCCCAGGAGTAGCTTGTACACAAACATAAGGTAGCCTATGCTGAACATCCATAATCTTCACAGTATGGCAGTTGTAGAGTGAACCGCAGTAGTGAGCCTGCTGAGTATTCTTCCTCCCTCGACGAACAGGTTCTCAGCCGCCTCAGGATTTCCTTCGCAGAACGGCATGCATGGAGCGAGTCTGCATTTTACTCAAAAACAGTACATTTCATATCAGTTTGCATTGGTCAATGATCCTTATAAAATGCCAACATACTTCTCGTTTTTGACGTGTGATATTATGCATGCTAACGCTAACAGAGAGAATAAAATCTGCCCATGTGGCGGGCGAGCGCCAGCTTTTATTCCCTAAACCATTCCAAGGAGGCCATTGTGGTTTCAGAGAAAAAAGCTCTAAGCGGCATCATAAGAACAAGGTTTGAGCTGGAAAGCTACCTGTTAGGAAATGGAGTGAAGGTGATCAGGCGATGCAAATAATTCTGCATGAATTGCTACAAGCTAGTGCAAACAACGCACTGGCCTTGCTGGAGAGCGAGCTGACTATAAAAGGCCCGAAACACCGCGACAACATACGAAAATATAGCGCACTTCATAATGCTTCACAAACAGACCAACGATAATTCGGTGTAACATTCACTGTGACCGAAGAAAATATAGTATCTGTGTCAAAGTCAGCGATGCAACCCCTTCCATCACAGTGGTCCGCTTCAACACAACACAAAGCATGCATTCATTATTATACCAAGTATGTGACATCTTTAAAACCAGGCAACAGTACCAAGTTAACATATCTTTCGTGTCTGCGGCCAGTAAACTCAAAAGCCACTGAGAAAATTTTGCACGAGGTCTCTAAACTCTTTCACAGAAGGCCGCCGGGCCAGTTGGCGCATGATGCTTGGCAAATCCGCGCAGGGTAACAGGACACCGACAAGATGACACAGATACAGCGCCAACAACTGAGGAATTTATCGCTTTCCTCGCAATAAATACAGGAAGCATCATCAATACCGAGAACGAAGGTCATGGAATCATCAGTTTGTGACATCTCTCGTGACTATTTACCCAGATATAAACACGGATTATATCTGTGACTGGATTATATATCCGGTAAATTTCTTTTTTCATTAACATTATGGATGATGTGCTTCCGCAGGTTGAGGAATTCGCATATATGATGTACACCTCATATATCTCGCGCATGAGCTATCGATTATATTTCCTCAAAATTTTACAACTTGCAAAGTGCGGAATGCATTTACTGTACAGCACGTGTCTTGCTTGCTTGCTGCCATATCCTGTCTAAGTTGTCGAAATGCTCCATTAGACGAATGTTAACACGCCACTCTTTTTCCCAACATATGATGCTCAGCATGACAAAGGGATTTTGTTAAGCAAGTCACTGTCGCATGCTGTGAATTTGTCTCATTGCTTCGTCTTACACCGGGCGGTCTTTGAAGCACCTTTGCTGGGCGCGTTGCATATGGCCGATTCACACGACGGACCGCTCGCCCGCGGCCCGCGCATCACGTGTTCGTGCGTCACCAAATCGAGAGGCGTGCTGTCGGCCCGCGCGCTGGACAACCAAGGAAGTTCAAGTGCCTCTCCCCTCGCGGGAATTAGCGGTGGCCCGCGAAGATGCCCGCGCTAGCTCTGGCAACCACCGCTCTTGCCAGTATTTCGGCTCCCGCATTTCGCTGAGCTGGCGCGCTGTTTTGACAAGCTGCACTACGTTCGCTACCATGACGAAGTGATCGACGGGGCTAGCAAGGCGGCCCAGGTTATTGAGGAATCGGACAAAGGGCCACACCTGCACCATTCAATCGCAGTCATGGGTCGCAAGGAAAAACCAGTTTGACCAGCGTTGACAAACACTTTAAAATAATCTGGCAACAGTGGCACACACAGCGCGTCGTCTGCTCTTTTGGCCCGTCGTATCCGCTTGACGTCATCGAATCGCAGGCCAGTTTTTAATGGCGCATGAACACGTGATGCGCGGGCCGCGGGCGAACGGACCATCGTGTGAATCGGCATATATACTAAGTTCACAGCGGCCCGCCCGACCACTTTCTTTAGCACGTGGCTGACAGAGTGCGCATATGGCATGACAGCTAACTTCCGTATTCTTTCTGAAGCCTCGTTGGGGTAGATCGGTAAATTTCTTTCATTACCTTGAAGCCAAGGCTGCAGATGAGGACATCTGGGAAACTAGCTTCACCTAACCATGTCAGTTGGGCCTCGACACTTTCCTGTTGACGGTCAATACACAATCTGTTTAGGGCATTTTTCAGTGCGTCTGTAGCCACAGCATTTTTTTCGACTGCGGAAGATAACACAAGCACATATGGGCCTCTCCGCTGTACAGTCATAGATCGAGAAACTGAAATTGTACCTCCACTGGCATTTCATTGGTTAGCTAAAAGTTGGCAAGAGCTTCGGAGGTCCTAAAGATGTCAGCAATGACCTTGTGTTGTCCTTGGTTAGCTTGATGATTACTAGGAATATGCACGCAAATCGGAATGTTGTTATCGTATTCGTAGCACGAAAAGCTTCTATTAGTTGACGATCTTCACACGCAGGTCAGCAGAAGGTCACGAGAATTGGTGCAACACAGGAACAGGTGCATACTCCTTTCCACTGAATGTACAGATCATCATTAAACTTAACATAGATAGAACACACATAGATGTTTAACAACTCCGGGAATCCATCCGCATTGGTTCTGGCATCGTGCTGCTCACATGGAACCAATGCCTTCTCTTACCATCTCAGACAAGGCGGTATGTGGCAGCGTGTAATGTACCTAAGTCCTTGATTACAATGGAGTACACACTTCTTCTGGACAGCTGTTCGAGAGGAATGCAGGCATTTCTGGCTTCTTTGCCAGGAAAAGGTCTTCCACGGTGAGCAATTCTTGCAGATACCACCCTAAGGGTTGCTGCCACGATCCTTAATTGTTCAGAGACAATTACACCAGAAGGCCGGTTATCCTTTTGTGTTTCTGCCTTAACGAGAGCATAGGCCCTCACCCATCTTCACAGAAGGCCATAGTTTGGTCAAGTTGTTGGCTTCACACAAGTTTTTGGGCTTCGTTCTTCAATGCTTGGCACTGGACCTTCTTTTGCAGCTTGTAGAATTTCTTTGCATTGGCTTGATTTGTTTTCGGAGAAAGTAGCTGAAATCAGTATGCAACACGACCAGCAAAGGTGCTTCATAGACAGTCTCGTGTAAGACGAAGCACAGAGAGAAATTCACAGAATGCGACAGTGGCCTAGTGTACAAGATCCCTTTGTCATGAGGAGCGTCATATGTTGGGAAATAAGGTCGGTGTGTCAACACACATCTAATGGAACATGTCGGCAACACAGACAGGACATGGCAGCATGGTAGCAGGACACTTGTCGGACTATGGGTGCATTCTACAATTTCGAGAATGTAAAATTCTGAGGATACATAATCGATACCTTATGCGCGAGATATACCAGACGTACATCATACATAAGAATTGCTCAGCCTGCGTAAGCACATCGTCAGTAATATTAACGAAAAAACATTTGGCTATATGAATAAATAATCACAACAGATGTGACAAAATGATGATTACATGACTTCCCTCCTCTGCAATTTGGATGATGCTTCCAGTTTTTAATTTGAGCAAAGCAATAAATTCCTCAGTTGTTAGCCAGCGTTGTATCTGTGTCTTGCCTGTGTCCTGTTACCCAGCGTGCTGTTTTGCCAAGACTAAAATACTTTCACATATTCTTAAGAGATGAAGTCTAGATCTGGAAAACGACCACAAGGGGTTCCAAGCAGATGTTTACTTTCTGCACCCACTCTCGAAGAAATACAGACGCATCAACATGTGCGTCTGGAGATCACACAATGCTAGCTGTGGCATATACAATGTTCACAACAAACAAGTCAGGCAATTTTTTTTTACTCCACGAGTTCTGGTTCCCTTTATTTAAGGCATACATGCGCCATGTAGTGAACGAAAGTCCTAACTAGATAAATAAAATAAATCATTTTGCAAACATCGCTACTGTAAAATGGTGTTATCAAATGGCCACATTCAACCTTAGGACAGATCTGCATTTCATCTGCCATTACATATGAAACATGAAAATACCATGCAGCCAGATGAATGAACAAAATTTTCTCGAAAATTTAGCAAATGTACATACAGTCATACCACTCCACTGGTCCAGATGAATATGCTGCTCAGGAGCAGCTGTATCCACATGGGGCGAATGCCTGCACCTGTCGAACCATCCTACCTCCTACTTCTACGGCGGACTCCGTAATGATAGCAGTGAAATTATCATCCATTGTTTGAACATTAAGATCACCTTCCTCAGTTAAAGCCAAATATCTGTTCTTCAGTGAAATCCTGAATTCCTCTACTTTTCCTGTCACTGCTTACTCGTTAATGGGCCTCCGCTTCACTAGTTTCTTCCGGTCCCTCTTCAAGTCGAAGCTAATTCGAAACTATGCCATTCTGTGGTCACTACAACGCACCTTTCCGAGGACCTACACATCCTGCACAATGAAAGGTGGACCGAATATATTATGAAGTCTTACTTCATTTTTAATCGCACCATTGGGGCTCTTCCACGTCCACTTCCTAGAGGCTTTCAACGATCGGGTCATCATGGCTGGATATAGGCGCGTAGGCGTATACACCACCTTCAGCTTGTACCTTATTAAGCGTAACTACATTAGCTGCCACGCTCTCGTTAATTCTATAGCACTCCTGTATGTTGCCAGCTATGACCTGATTGATCAGGAGTCCGACACCTAATTCTCGTCTGTCCGCTAATTACATACATGAGTGGCAGTTTACCAATTTCCCTCAAGAGGAAAGTGTACAACAGCATAATCTTACCGGTACTCACCTACGGGGCAGAAACGTGGAGGCTAACGAAAAGAGTTCAGCTTAAGTTAAGGACAACGCAGCGAGCCATGGAAAGAAAAATGATAGGTGTAACGTTACGAGATCGGAAGCGGGCAGAGTGGGTGAGTGAACAAACACGGGTTAATGACATCCTAGTCGAAATCAAGAGAAAGAAATGGGCTTGGGCAGGGCATGTAATGCGAAGGCAAGATAACCGCTGGTCTTTAAGGGTAACGGAGTGGGTTCCAAGAGAAAGTAAGCCTAGCAGGGGGCGGCAGAAGGTTAGATGGGCGGATGAGATTAAGAAGTTTGCAGGCAAAGGGTGGATGCAGCTGGCAAAGGATAGGGTTAATTGGAGAGACATGGGAGAGGCCTTTGCCCTGCAGTGGGTGTAGTAAGGCTGACGATGATGATGATGATGATATTTACAAGGTTGTGGCCAAGTAATACACCAGGGTGTCCAAATCCTGCTCTGGTGAGATAGTGCGTAGTTCTGGTCACCGAGATCAGACCGCACCCCAGGCCTGGTTATGCAATTCCATCGACACGTAGAGTGTTCTTTTTCAAATCCGGTGGAGAATTTCGTGGCACCGGGATTCGAACCCGGTCCTCTTGCACGCGAGGCGGATGCTCCACCCCTAAGCCACCGCTGCATCGCCCAAAATAAATCAGCGGGACCGAAATGCGCGCTGCAAACCTTCAGTGCTACTTTGTACTCTTGCTTTCTTCTTGCGCCTAGACCATGATTTTTTGGGTTTTACTTCTCTATGGGCAAGCCAGATGCGATGGCGGGTGGGCTGAAATCGAGTGTGCTTGAAGCGCTAGCTTCCCCGAGTACCATGAATAGGAGAAAAGCCGGACATTTTCTTGGCACCCTTGTTTTCTCTCCGCGCATGCGTTCCCGCCGCCTTTCTTCCCGCGATTAGAGCCGCTGAGGTAGGTGCGCGGCGGTAGGTGTCGCACCTGTCGCTCCACGCTGTCAATATTCGAACGCTTTGCATACCAGACCAGCCATGCTCCTTCCCTGAGGCCCAGGGTTTAGAGATAACAATAGCCATGTAAATAAATCTGTGGTGGAAATTAGCAAAAAGCGATTGGAAGATTGGGGGCTCAAAAGTAGAGAGATGACATAAGGTTAAAATTGTAGGAAGACGTATTTTAAAGAAAATGGCGAATTTTGAAAACTTACAAGGCAGTTAAATAAAAATAAAGGAAAAACTGAGCATGGTGGCAACTGCCATCACCCCGCTTCAAAGGGGACGCTCATACCTTCCATCCATCCATCCATCGAACAGCCTAACGCTTTGCATATCAGACCAGCCTGGTGGTGGTCCCACTTAATCGCTCTACGGGGCGCGGCCGCACTTCCTTATACCAAAAATAAAATAGAAGAATCGTTTTCTTTGTTTGCTTTTTATTTGTAGAACAAATTTTTCGCGCTTTATAGTTGAGTCAAGTCAAGTCAAGTCAATTCAAGTCAGTTTTATTTACATCATTATGATGTGGGCAGGCTCAGGCAAAAAGCGAACGATTTTCGCTTGAGGGAGCCTGAGCGCCCCTACATGGCGTACAGCAAGGGCAAAAATTTTTTTTTTAAAAAAGTACAAAATCCACACACGCTACCTAACAGAATATAATACAGGAATTTCAGAACAATCGATATAAACTCTTGGTACATGTTCATTATTACGCAATACATTGGTGTTAACATAGATGCAAAAGTCATTCGTGTCACACTTTTCACACAAAGGGAATACAGGGGCTTACAAAAAATGATTTCTTAGAGTTTGTGTACTAGATGTTTCTAGAGAAAAACGTTCAAAGATGAATTTGTTTAGTAACCTTGGAACTGCATGACGCATCATCTGTCGACCATGTTCTGTACGGCAAAAGGGAATGGTCCAACGTTCGTGTTTTCGAAACGAGTATGGCGTTGAGTTTGTTTCGAGGGATGACAATGCTGTCAAGAAATTGTCACCGTGAGAAATGGATTTTTTATATCTTATGGCTAAGAAAAATTCATATAGCTTATGAGCGGGTATGATTTTGAATCTCTTAGACAGTTCTTCGGTATGTGCGAGGTAGTCAACATTTGCTATATAACGTACTGCTTTCTTTTGCAGCATGTATATCTTGTGCAGGTTAGTTTGAGTAGTAGAGCCCCAGACAAGGAAACAGTAGTTGACATACGACATGAATAATGTGTTGTATATTAATAATTTAATCGATACGGGTAGATAGGAGCGAAATTTCGCGAGAATTCCGACGCACTTTGATAAATTGGTTAAAGAGAAGCTAATGTGAGGGTCCCAGCTCATGTTCTTGTTAAAGAAAATTCCTAGTGTTTTTACTGTGTCAACCACCTCTATAATAGAGTTGTCTATTTTTAGCCTAAGATCTGATGTAACGGCACTCTGCCGGTAATGAAAAAGTACCGCTTTTGTTTTTTTACTATTTATTATCAAGGAATTTGCTGCGCTCCACGATTTCAACTTTTCTAACACACTGTTTGTGTTTGAAATGAGCAATGGAATATTATTGCCACTAAATAAGAGACTGGTATCGTCTGCGTACAGAACATATTTTGGAAGGTTACTAATATTTGTTATGTCGTTTATGTATACAATAAACAGTAGCGGTCCTAAAATGCTTCCTTGTGGAACTCCAGTGGTTATAGGTTGAAGAGTTGAAACATGCTGATCTATTGTTACACATTGATATCGATGCTGTAGGTAGGACTTTAGTAGACAAGCTGCAGTACCACGGATTCCATATTTTCTAGCTTGTTGAGTAGTATTTGATGGTTTAGACGATCAAAAGCCTTCGAGAAATCCACAAAAACACCTATGCACATCTCCCTATTTTCAAGTGCCTCCAGGATTATCTCTTTTTGCATTAGTAAGGCGGTTTCAGTAGACCTGTTTGGGCGGAAACCATGCTGTGACGGATTAATGAGGTTAAGTTTATTGCAAAAGTTCATGAGTCTTTTATGAATTACTCTTTCTAGGCCCTTAGAAAAAATCGGCAGCATAGAAATCGGTCGATAGTTGGACATATCGTTTTTATCGCCACTCTTGGAAAGTACAATCACTCTGGAGATCTGCATTAATTTGGGAAAGCAACCTGTTGATAACGCCAGATTATATATATAAGTCATTAGGGGGCAATTACGTTCAGCACATATTTAACTGGAATAATTTGTATGCCATCAATATCACGTGATTTGCTATTTTGCAACGAGTTGTATATATTACATACCTCGCATTCATCTGTCGGATCAAAATAAATGCTGCGGCTATTCCTAGGAATTGTGCTGCTCAGAGATTGAGGGTTTTGAGAACTGCTGACAACATCTTTAAAAAATTTGTTAAATTCTTCGGCAAGTTCTCTACCATGTATGCGGCGGCCCTGAAAAACGAGATCTTTGATAACTGGCGACGATGGTATTCTGTTTAGCAACTTGTTTAGTTTTTTCCATACGTCTGCACTATCTTTACAGGATTCCTGTTGGAAATGATGCTGCAAGAAACGCCTCTTTTCATTTCTCAGGAAGGAATTCAGCTTATTTCTATATTGCTTAAATATTTTTAAATCTAAAAGTGACCTCGTTTTGACAAACTTTTTATATAATCTAGCCTTCTTTTTTATTCGTCTTAAACATTCACGGCTGATCCAGGGCTTTCGGTTGTTATGATGTGGCTTTAAAATAATTTCTCTAAAATGTTCACAGTAAATTCGCTTAAAAATGCATATGAATGTTTCATACGCCTCATCTGCAGTGTCACAGTGGAATACAACATCCCAGTTTTCATTCACAAGACTCGAGTAGAAAGATTCCAAGGTTACAGGGGTGATGTTCTGGACAATTACTGTCGTCGAAGTTTGCGCATGCGTTCTTTTATCTTCACATTCAACAAAAAGGTATATGGGAAAGTGGTCGCTCATGTCGTTACATAAAACTCCTGATATTACTTTTTTTGCATAAATGTTAGTGATAAAAAGGTCTATCAAAGTTTCTGTGTACATTGTAACACGTGTTGCAGTTTTAGTAAAGATAGCATGACCATTTGCTTCTACTGTCAAAAGAAAGGTCTCCTGCGCAGGGCAAGATTTTAGCACATCAACGTTGAAATCACACGCAAGTAATAATTCCAAATCATTTACATTCACGTAGTTGAATAGCAATTCAATGTGGGAAATGAAATTATTGAAATGACCGTTTGGTGGTCGGTAGATCACGCAGTAAATGTAGTTTCTCGATTTCAAGCATAGGCATTAAAATCTTCAGTCAACAGAGACAGTTCAGGAATTATTTCACATTCTAGATTATTTTTGCTAAGGATTTCAATCCCCCCACCTTGTTTATTAGGTCTGTTTAGGAAGAAACTATTATATCCATCACGCCTGTAAACCTCTGTATTCGTTGAATACCATGTTTCTGTCAACATTATTACGTCGAAGTCAAAAACAAATTCATTTAGAAGGATAGTAAGCTCATCTTCTTTATGCCTTGCTGATCTAATGTTCAGATGAAAGGAACTCAAGCCAATTTTTCTCGATGTATTAAACGTGGTGTTTATGTCGAATGGAGACTCTGCCATTTTACAGGCGAGATGCCAAATGTAAACAAGTGAAGACGCTTAAACCATTTTTTCCACGTCCTGAGCATTGCGAAGGTACAGAATCGATGACGACCTCTTCCTTCCTAGCAAGAACCCTACCATTGCTTGTCCAGACAAATTTCCACCCGTTTGCTTTCTTTTGTTCAATAGCCATGCCAAGTACTCGCTTTAGCGCTGGACAAAGATGCTCGTTGATGAAAAGGGGCGAGCTCGGTGAAAAACCCAGGTCCAGCAAATGGCGAACGACATGGAGGTTTTACCATAACTCATGCTTTGAATATTGACGGTTACCTGAGCAATACTCGTATATAATCATTTTATATTTATCCCACAATACTATAACCTTGAATGATTGCGCCATTCATGAAGAGCAAAGTAACTGTAAGCGAAAAGTAAACGACATATGCATCCTTTCTTAATATAGCTTTTGCTTCGAATAATTAAACATTCACACTTGTACTCCTTTCAACGGACGCTAATTTCACGAAAACCAGTCCTCAGGTTTCTCTTCTTTTTACAAAGCGGTCTGTGACACGAGATGCGTCAGCACGAACATGCCTGTGGACGTTCAGCAAAGCAGGCGCGATCAGGCGCTCCTCGGCCATCTTTGCCCGAAGCCACGCCTTCAAACGACGGCGTGTTGACAACGGGCGCACTGCCGAGGCGATGCTGACTGGTAGCGAAGTCAGAACCTGCAGTAGAGTTCGTACGTTGGCGCACAGTTCTTCAACGCAAGCATCAAGGGCCCTCAAGGGTGGTAGCCTGGCAGTGGGGGTGCCACTCGTCTGCCGGGTCCATTATGATATCCAGACGAGTGGCTCAGACGCAAGCGTTCTTGCTCTCGCAGCTCGGTTGCAGACTAGCATACACCGGTCTGCAAGCCTTTCGATTCTTGCGTTGTTGCTTTCGACGCCTTCTGCCACGAGAACACTGGCCAGGCAAATGTGCAGGCTGTGCACGGAAAGGATTTCTGCGTGTCCACGCTCGCTGGCACCGTTGGAAAGGAAGCTGAGGGGGACGCCTCGAGCGACGGATGTGTGCTGAGCTTCTTCGATGGCAAGAAGGAGCTGGCTTTACAGAAAGTACCTCCAGAGGCGGGGCGAGAGCGCGTAACCTTGCGCATATAGAGCGACGCCCTCCTCCCTTCAACCGGGGAAACGGAAGTGAACATAGCGGAAACGACTCGAAAGTTGGAGAGAAAATTAGAGGGGACACTTAATCCAATATATGCAGACGGTCATTCTCTACTTCACATTCATAGATCCCTGGGAGTCCTAATACCCCTCCTGGCGCAGTGGTGCAGCGGTCGTTAATTCAACTGCCACCTGCCACGGTGGGCAGTTTGCTCACTATCCGGTGGGCAGGTTGCGCTGACGCCGCAGGGTCACGGGACCTAGGTGCGGTCGCGTTAAAATTCACGCCGACCACTGGCGACGCGCGCCCCGGCGGGAGGGTGAGCGTCAGCTCCACACTCCCCTCTCCCCCAAAGCGGCGCAACGACCATGTCCTCCTTCGGATAGAGACTACCGCACGCGCTGTTCCCCTTTCCACCTTCAACAATAATATCCTCCCTCTCTCTCAGCTGCGCTGTCGATGACGCTATGTTGTTGTTGTTGTTGCCTGAAAAGATGATGGCACATACCCACGGTGGGGGATTGGCCAGGGTTTGGTGCAGGTCCAAACAGGGAATGTCTAATCCAAGTGAATCTCAACCGGCTTATCAATTAAGATGATTGGAAGTGAAAAGGAAATCCTTAATTAGATTGAGCATGAGGAAATCGATTTGGAAATCAAGGAAACAAAGCTGTGCGAGTAGAATTACTAATGTGACGATTGATAAGAAAGCAAATAATTTTGAGAGAAGGAAATTTTTAAAAAAATCTAAAAATTAACACAAAAATCTGCCGGTTGCACTGGTATACTTGTGGAGTAGTTGGTACACTTGCCAAATGCATGCCCTTTGCAGGTTGCACCGAATGAGATGAGGACGGGAAGAGTAAACGGCAGTCCTAATTGAGCGAGCGGATTTACCAAAAACTGAATTCTCTGCCGTGCAAACCGCCGCCAGTAGAGGATGAAATGATCTATAGATTCAACGTCCCCGCATGACGCACATAGATTCGACGGCGTCAACCCCGAACGGCATAAGTATAGATTAAGGCGAGGTATCCTACAACGCAGCAGTGTCATAGAAACCTCACATTGTCTTGATGTACAGTAACGTATATTCCATGGGAATTTCAAATGTTCGAAATCCGCTGTACCAAGGATGGGCTCATGGCTCAGGTAATGGTGAATTTGGAAGCGTTCATACCGGGACGTGGTCAGAAGTATGAGGTTTGGAACGCCCTGGGCAACAGGGCCATTGATGGCAGATTTTGCTAGGAAATCGGCCATAGAATTTGAAGAAATGCCACAATGTCCTGGTATCCACTGAAAACGCACCTCTATGACATGACGTGGCACGAAGTACAATAGGGATCGGTAAAGGAGAGTATTTTGCGAGCTTTCCAGTGCAGCCAAGACTGAGCGGCAGTCCGAGAGAATGATGACTTGATCAATATTGCTGGGAACGTTTTGAAGGGCCGAACCGATAGCGAGGAAGTCAGCAGTGTAAATTAGAGTATAATCAGGGATCCGGAGAGAGTAACGCCAATCTAGTGTTTGTGAATAAACACCTACTGCTGCCTTTTCGGCTTGTTGAGAGGCATCCGTAAAAATTTCAGCATGGCTCGGATACTGCAATAGATAATCCTCCAGGAGACCATTTAGCATGTTGGCAGGTAATTGCTTTGCGTAAAGCGGCATCACATGGTCAAAGCAAACAGTTGGTGCAGCCTGCAAATCGGTGACGCATTGCACGGACCTAAGCGTGACCTAAGCGTGGACAAGAGGTACTCAGTGAACACAAATTGAGACAGTTTGTAGATCGGCCAATGTTTATCTAGAAAGAATGCCGGGGTTGTCAACAAAATTGGAGGGGCCATTCCAGGCATTGGCTCAAGTCCCCGTAGGAAGGTGCGCACTGTGAGAAGTTGGAAGCGGGAGTTCAAGTCCCGTATGCGAGCTTCCAGAAAGAGGACGCAATTGGCCACTGATTTTGGTAGACCCAGGCATAGCCGTAGAGCACGTCTCTCCAAAAGAATCAGCGGTTGAATTTTATATCTAGGGCAACCGGAGAACAGAACGCAACAGAACTCCAAAATTGGTCTAATGTAAGTTTTGTAGAGAAATAAGAGAGGGTCTCTGCGCATACCAAATTTCCTATTGCTGATTCGCATAAGGCGACCGAGAGCTCGCTCACCGTTTAAGGCTATACTTTTGATATGAGGTCGCCAGTCGAGGTGAGGGTCGTAAATGACCCATAGATACTTTAAGGACTGCACTTGCGGGATTTGGGCGCCACAAAACTGTAGACTGATATAAAGAGGGGACGCTGGAGGAAAAATGAGAACTGAAGATTTGTTCACGTTAAGAGTTAAGTGTAACTTGCCCAGCCATACTTCCAGTGAATTGAGGTAGGTCTGCAAAAGCTGGTAAAGTGAGTGTATGTCTCTAGAAGAAGCGAAAAAGGCGATGTCGTCCGCATATACATACACCTTGACGTCACCCTGAGTAGGTATATCTCGCATCAGTATGTTAAAAAGTAACGGAGACAGTACGGAGCCCTGCGGCACACCTCTAGTCTGTGAAAAAGTCTCGGACGTAAAAGAACCGTCCGAACAGAAGAACCGCCTTTCATTTAGGAATTCCTGAACCCATGCAAGAATATAAAAAGGCGGCCGAATTTCGTCCAGCTTGTTCAATAAAATCGGATGTTCTACACTGTCATACGCTTTAGCAATATCCAAGGTGACTAAAGCCGCGACCTCTTTCTTCCCCATTGCCATCCTAATTCTACTTTCCAAATCCAAGTGTGCGGTCCAAATCGAGCACCCCCGACGAAACCCTATCTGAGAAGCACTGAAGGCTTGTACCGCTAGAACAAGGTCTGTTAGACGGGTGTGCACAATTCGTTCAATAACTTTAACTAAACTAGACAAGAGGGAAATGGGATCCTTAAGAAGTAAGATTATTTTCGCAATTTTTCATTCAGGAGGGAGCCAAGATTTCTCTAGAGAGACATTAACCATATGCAAAACATCCGAGGCTATGTGTATGTGCGCGCCTGCCTTGGCGCGCAGGGACGAGCAGACGCGGCGCGCCGCACAAATGAATGTCGTGAGTCAGCCCGCGCCGTAGGCCTAGCTTCGAAGAGGGGTGACTCCTGGGGAAACACCGCTGAGCGGCCAGCCGAAGAAGACCTGCCAGGGAGCGCGGGCCAGTCTTCGGGACGGCGCCATCCTGGCCCAGCAGTCGTCGGGCTGTCCCAGTGCGCGGTGAACAATGCGTGTTTATTTGGTGTGCGTGTCTCGTACATTGCTGCACTGCTGTAAGATCTCTAATGGTACTGTAGCCTTTTTTGCGTATTGTGTTACATGCGTTGCATTGTATTAGAGAACACTGTGTACACATTCTTACGAGTGCTGAGTAAGCACCGCTGTATCGACTCTGCTATGCGAAGCTTGTTTTGCAGTCAACCTTTGACTCCGACCCATCCTCTGGCTTGCTACCGGCGAAAGCGGGGCACCAAACGACCACAGCCTTCTGTCCCTTGGTGGCTGTTCATCCGGTTGAGCCTGCCCTGCCGAGCCGAGGGCGTCTCCTTTGTGACCGGGACCACTACCCCCGCACGCTTTAAGGGTGTTTGGGAATGCGCCCCACCCGTGCACAGGTGACAGCGGGACGCGCACGAAACCACTGTTGAACTTTTTCAATGAGACTTTGTTGTGGCGGAAAAGCTACTTACACTGTACAAGCCATGTTCCGGTGAACGTACAACGTACGGTCGGCTTGACACGTCACACAGTCGCGGAGAGGAGCTTTCCAGTTCTGCGTCAAAGGTCACTTCTCGCCCCGTCACAGGTTTTTGAGGATGGTGACCTTCTTCCCCGCGTGTCGGGTGAGCCCATTATTTTGGACTCCATCGGGACCCCGCGCTGTCCTGGACGAATGTACTTAGGTGCTGCTTCAGAGGTATTTGTTCTTCTTGCTTCGAAAAATAACCGGTGGGAAGTTTTCTCTACGTGCTCCGTGAAAGCCCGAAAATGGACGTTCAGAAAGGTGTCCAAAGGGTGTCTGTAGAGTCACTAAATAAAGTCTTTATTTAGTGACTCTAGGTGTCTGAGGGGGGGGGGGGGGGGGCGTCCGCCACCTCCGCCTCCCTCAGGACCGCCACTAGACCAGCCACACTTGCAGTGCATCCAACAGAAGGCTGGTATACGCTGAATGACGATATCGTGCACATCCTCGACCCGCCGCGGTGGCTCAGTGGTTAGGGCGCTCGACTACTAATCCGGAGTTCCCGGGTTCGATCCCGACCGCGGCGGCTGCGTTTTTATGGAGGAAAAACGCTAAGGCGCCCGTGTGCTGTGCGATGTCAGTGCACGTTAAAGATCCCCAGGTGGTCGAAATTATTCCGGAGCCCTCCACTACGGCACCTATTTCTCTCTTTCTTCTTTCACTCCCTCCTTTATCCTTTCCCTTACGGCGCGGTTCAGGTGTCCAACGATATATGAGAGAGATACTGCGCCATTTCCTTTCCACCAAAAAACCAATTATTATTATGCACATCCTCGCGCCTCACCGAGAGCGCATTCGCCTAAGAAGCACACTCGCGAGAACACTTCAATGTAGCCGTGGGCAGCGCACCACAGCACAAAGCTGCCGCCTGATCATCTCTCAGGCAGCCCTGTTGGATTACAAGTGGCGCCCCCTACAGGCCGTGAAACTAACACGGTCAGGGCTTTTTTATTCATCCGTAAAGAAATCGTTGTAACCCTTACACTGGATAGTATGCCGTGAGGTCCATGAATTCCTGCTGGAAAACATTTGCAGCGCCAACGTTTTTGTTATATTTTGTCAACGTCAGGGTGCACGGTACGCCTGCCTCGCCCCCCATGAGCAAGAACGAAGGAGAAGATAGCAAAACTGTTGCTTTGCGAAAAGCAAAATGCGGAGTTACCGCAGCGGTGGCCGAGTCGACTGAGCATCCGCCTCGCATGCGGGAGGTGCGGGGTTCGATCCCCAGTGTCGCCGGGTACCCACCGGTGATGCAGTGGATACAAGATTCTTTCCCCTGGTCTTCTTGGTGCGCGGCTAATTTA
Organism: Amblyomma americanum; assembly: GCF_052857255.1. Taxonomy (NCBI): domain Eukaryota; kingdom Metazoa; phylum Arthropoda; class Arachnida; order Ixodida; family Ixodidae; genus Amblyomma; species Amblyomma americanum. The sequence goes on from NC_135497.1 coordinate 38,407,696, forward strand.
GGGTGAATCGCTTGGAAAATGGGTCTTTGACCCCCCCCCCCCCCCATGAGTAGAAGAAAAATAACTTGTGCCATTGCGCTCTATGGCCACAAATGCCCTTGCGTCACCTTGCGTCATAAAAAAAAGAAACATCATCCTGAACAAAATTCGTCTATTTTGCCATCTGTATTCTTGTCGGCCATTCATGCTACATCTAGTTCTCGCTCCTTCAAAAAAATGACAGGGCAAAATGGCCTTTAATACTGCGTATGCCTCCGCAGTCCTTCTGACCTCGCTGTCATGACATGCCCTCTAATTCCCCGAACAGCTCTGCTGGCTCCATGGGCTGTAGCATTAAACGTTTCCAGGCTCAGTTTCCAACGGCAGCCTGTTCTATGTCATATACAGGGTGTTTCACCTGAGACTTTACACAGCATTTAAAAATAGGTTTTTTGAGTTAGAAGCGCGCTTTTTTCGGCATAGCATCTTCAGCGGCGGAGTACATCAGAATACAACTAAAACCAGCTAATTAGAAAAATGGTTAATTAAAATCAGATGGGTTAACTTTTTAACTACTACTGTTCGGTACCTTGATTACAGAGACGCACGTAGCCCATTGTGAGTGATATCCATATAAGTTTTTAGATGTTCCAAAACGCGGTTAGCCTCGGCGCTGTGACCCGACAAATTTTGGCCATTTCCACAAGTTACGTGCACTGGACGGGTTGTTTTGGCTGCAAGATTTTTAAAAGCGCATTATATTTTGTCCCAATATAGGTAAAATTTGTTGGGCCAGAGCGCCGAAGGTAACAGCGTCTTCAAAATTCTAAAAACAGATTGGGATAATATTGACGGTGGGCCTCTCAATAATTCAGGAGCCCAACAGTAATAGTTTAAAAGTTGACTATTCAATATTACATAACCAGCAGCTAGTTAGCAGGTAATACCTGTATTCTGATTTACTCACACCGCTACCGATTTTACGCCGAAAAAAAAACGATCTTCTAACTCAAAATGCCTATTTTTAAAAATCGTGTAAAGTGCTAGGTGAAACACCCTGTATATCTGACTGCCGCCTTGGTGAGTTTCTCCACAGGCGCTGGGGGCTGAGGGCCGGGAGTTAATTGGTGTACCCATGTAGGAGGTGGTGGCCAAGTGTTATTAGATGGTCAAATCCTGCTCTGATGAGAGGATGCGTTGCCGGCTGTGTTCGCCTATTCGGTGCTACCAAATTTGTTTTTCTAATCTGATGGAGAACTGTGGCGCAACAGGGATTCGAACCGCGGGCGTCTTGCACATGAGGTGGATGCTCCGACTCTACGCCATCACAGCGTCCTTGAAGGTGCACTGAAGAGGAGACTGAACTCCCATTACCGCGGGAACTCGATCTACACGTTCCGAGCATTCTTATAAACTTCTAATTATTGTCCTGTGCAGCCGATTTCCCTAATTAGTCCCGTGGCGGCTTGCCTCACTGCCATCGGCGGAGGGATATCTAAAATCAGAGAGTACACGCGTATTTTTATTTCCGCGGGCCTGATTTGCGGCTATGTTGTCTGCGACTGAAACAATTCATTCTCAGAAAGCTAAACAAAGTAAATAAAAGCGGAAGCGAAGCCGCCGCGAGACTGGCTGAAAGGCACTCCACGCATTGGTTGACTCCTCCTACCTTCAGCGTTGAGTTAAAAAAAAGGGGCGCTCTCAGTGCAAAGGCAGCAAAAAACAGTGCTTTTCACGGATGACGGAGCAGCCAACCTTAGCCACCCCTTTTCTTCGAGGGCTCCTCGTTGAAAGCCTGAAATAATCACCGGCAGTACAACAAGAAGTCTATGAAGCCCCTGTAAGCACGTGGAGTGTATCGTTTAGATGATTTCTCAGAAGTGCCTCAAAGTGGAGCTGTCTGTTTCTCCTGTGAAAGCACGCATAAAGCCAACACATTTGACTACCGCTCTTGTGAACCGCTAATTCAGCACGCAAACTTGTGAGCGTACTTTCAATATTCTCCCAAAGCCCAGATGAGTCGGGTAGTTTTGGTGTGCTGAGAAAAAAAAAAAGTGCCGCCGGTACCGCTCCGGTCACTCCTACAGCATCTGTAAGCCCGATGCGACCGGGGATTGCAGTATCGTGACACCAATTGCGCAAGGGTTAAGCGGGCCAGCCATGTCCCGTAAAGAGTGCCACAGTTGGAGCTCTGCCTTTGGGTCTCGCGAGGGAGTGCGGAAGGGGTTGTCCCTCGCAAGTTGACCTCACTTGACTCCCTAGCAGGAAATGAGCCTTTTGTCTGTCTGAACTGTGACGAGAAGACCATCTCCACTTGCAGAAAATGTGCGGTAGCTTGCAAAGACAAGCTGTCATAATCCCCCCCCCCCCCGGCACAGTTATGCTTCGTATGAATTGTACCCGTTCTACATGATTTCCCCTCACTATGTGATGCCTAACAGGGGTTAAGATATGATAAATAACAAGGATGAGGAGGAGGACTAAAATATTTTCTTGCCATATCATTTTTAGTGTGTGTTTGTGTGTGTGTGTGTGTGTGTGTTTGTGTGTGTGTGTGTGTGTGTGTGTGTGTGTGTGTGTGTGTGTGTGTGTGTGTGTGTGTGTGTGTGTGTGTGTGTGTGTGTGTGTGTGTGTGTGTGTGTGTGTGTGTGTGTGTGTGTGTGTGTGTGTGTGTGTGTGTGTGTGTGTGTGTGTGTGTGTGTGTGTGTGTGTGTGTGTGTGTGTGTGTGTGTGTGTGTGTGTGTGTGTGTGTGTGTGTGTGTGTGTGTGTGTGTGTGTGTGCGCGTGTGCGTGTGCGTGCGTGCGTGTGTGTGTGTGTGTGTGTGTGTGTGTGTGTGTGCGTGCGTGCGTGTGTGTGTGTGTGTGTGTGTGTGTGTGTGTGTGTGTGTGTGTGTGTGTGTGTGTGTGTGTGTGTGTGTGTGTGTGTGTGTGTGTGTGTGTGTGTGTGTGTGTGTGTGTGTGTGTGTGTGTGTGTGTGTGTGGGTGTGTGTGTCCGATCTTTTTGAAAGGAAAGGACCGATTTTTTTCGAGAGTGCGCTCTTGATCGGTCCTCCGATCGAAACGTCGAGTCAAATAAAAATATTTCCTTTAACGAAGGGTATACTTCGTTATATATACCACCTTAACAAAAAAAAAATCAGGCATCTAGTCAATTCTTAAACACATGTATAACTTTCGGTCTGTCTCAAATTATTTGAGCCCACCCGTACGACTGACCATCCATCTAACATTCTCGACCTTATTTTGACTACTTAGCCTGATTAACTCTGTGCCCCTTCGTACATTGCGGGTCTTAGTGACCACGTTGTAGTCCACACTACCAAAAGTACTAAGACAAAAAATTGCTATCGCTCTACGACAAAGGAGACAACATTAGCATGAATCGTCGTGTTCTTGTATTCTATAACGATTTCGCCTCTCTACGTATCCTATGCGTTCTACCGAGTCCAACTGGTCTCTCTACAAGTTCAAGCTGTGGCGCCTAATAACACTTTACATCCCCACCGTCAGCATAACAGGGCGACCACGTTCTTCATGGTTTAATAGGACCGGATCACCGGTACGCATATCCGACGTACCCAATGTTTTGAACCAATCATTCTGTTCCGTTTTTACTTCTGCCACTGCCGCATCCGCCGATGGATGGCGTCACCTTCAACCAGCATGGTATTGTGAAAATTATCGACTCGCTAAAATGTTCATCTTCCTGCGGTACCGATGATATCAATTCGAAAGTCTTAAGAAACACTAAACATGCTTCCAGTCTTTTTCTTTCCCTCATTTTTCAGCAGTCGTTTGGTACTGGCTCCGTCCCACATGACTGGCGAATTGGCATGGTCATTCCAGTTTTCAGGAAAGGTGTCCCATCATCCCCAGGTAATTACCGAGCCATTCAATTCGCTAACTAGTGTATGCTCTAAGATCATGAAACACGTCATCTACTCTAATGTTGCTACATTTCTAACATCGGTCAACTTTTTTCATCCAAACCACCACGGATTCCGGAAAGGTCACTCATGTGAAACCCAATTAGCATTGTTCGTGCGTAACATTCATCCCTATCTTGACCGCAATATCCCAACTGATGCACTATTCCTAGACTTCGAGAAAGTGCCCCATTCCCGCCCTTTATTCAAACTGTCCCTTTTAAATCTTCAGCCGGTCTTGAACTGCATTAGAAGCTTTCTAATCGACCGCATGCAAATTGTTTCCGCTAATGGCTTCTCATCATCTTACTCACACGTTCTTTCAGGAGTACCCCAAGGCACAGTTCTTGGCCCTTTCCTCTTTCTAAAATACATTAACGACCCGCCTTCCACGGTAACGTCTACCATCCCCCTTTTTGCGGATGACTGCGCACTCTACCGCCTCATAACGCCGACGATATGCTTCTGTCCCCCAAAATGTCCTGGATAGCATGCAGCAGTGGTGCATTACGTGGCTAATGTGTCTGAATACTACAAAGACTACCAATCTCTTTTCACCACCGCCGAAATTATACTTCACAAAATTATAAAATTAACCATACTACAATTAATTCAACTAAACCTTTTAAATATCTTGGTATTAACCTCACTAGTGATCTGTCATGGTCTTACCAGGTTAACCAAAGAAAAAAAATCCCCTAATCGAACAATTGGGTATTTCCGTCGGAACCTGTCCATGGCGCCTTCTTCCTTAAAATTACCAACTTCCAAAGCATTTGTGCGACCTAAATTTGAATACACCCGCGCAATCTCTGGACCACACCAGTCTAACCCCATTTAGATTCAATGCACATGGTAACTAGCGTTTAAGAAAAGGACAGAAGACAGACGGACACCACGAAAGCTATAGACATCAACTGGTTTTATTCCAGACAGACACACTCAATATATAGGCAAACATGTACAGCCGATCACACCCACAAGTGCATGTGCAACGGCACCTTCTGGTTTAAGAAATGTAATTCTTTGGATGACAAAGACAACAATGGGTTGCTTACACACGACTGTCGTTCCATGTGAATGAGGAAGGCTTGCAGTATTTCGCGTTCATTCTGGTCTGAACTTGCAAAAGTGACCCTTGCCTGGTTATATATCGGCGCACAGTTATCCTTACAACATTTGCAACGTGCCGCCAAGTGTCTTGAACCTGATAGTGCCTCGACAGACGGTTTGTGCTCCATAAGCCGGACATTGATACAGCAGCCAGTTTGGCCGATGTAGCAATTCCCCCATGGCAAGGCAATTGTGTACACCACATTGGTCCTGTAATCCTCACACGGCATTGGATGTTTTATCGGGCAATGGTTTTTGTTTTTCTTTTCTGAGGCAACATTAGCAGCCTTACACATTTTGCCGAGTTTATCTGGTGCAGTAAGCACCGGATAATTCTTTGTAATCCTAGCTGTGTGGACGGCTGTGTGGTGAGTGGGTGGGTGCCTAGGTGGGTGTGTCCTACCACAGGAGGTTGAGCCTGTACTCAGTCACGCGCGGAAGTTTTCCACAGAGCCTAAAAAGACGACAGTGGGACTTGTCTCAATGGTGAAAAAGGTTGCTAACTCGGCTGTTGAGGAGAAGAAAACTCGTTGCACGTCTGAAGGTATATGGACTGTCTCCTAAGCAAGGATTACCGTTCTAAGAAGGCAAAGCTCAATGCGAAAGCAAGTGTTGACTATTTAAAATCTAATGATCTCCCCTTGCTTGTTGCCGACAAGGAAGGTGGGTTTGCAGTGACGCCAAGACACTTCTTCCTAGCCAAAGCGCGTGGCGCTATACAGAAAAATTTTGTGAAAAAGCGTTCAACTGGTGCAAGGATTAAAAATCACGCGATTTTCGTTTGCAATGACCTGAATTTGGCTAGTCTGCAAAAAAGGATTGAAGGTGCTGACAAGAATGGCTAGACAGTATTCTTCTCGGCTAAAACACACAAGCCTGAAATGCCTCTGCGTGCGATTGTCGCTGAAACAGGCTCTCCTCTTTCAGTTCATCCAAAAGCGGTTGAAGCTCCTTCCTGTAAATGGCCCGTTAAGAGTGGCTTGATCCAAAGATGTAATTGATTTTTTTCGAAAGAGGAACTGTCTTCTGGGGCTAATTGTGCCTTCTTGGTTGATATTGAAAACATGTTTTATTCCATCCCTCAAAGTGAACTTTTAATGACAGTGAAAGAGAGCATTGAATCTTTAGCAACTGTGGGCTTTCAAAACGATGCAGCTATTTCTTTCGTGAATTTTTTAACGCTTTTAGAGTTTTACCTTTCTAGAACATTTGTTAATTTTGACGGCGGGGTTTACGTTAAGCGCCCCGGTGTGTGCATCGGTTCTTGTGTTGCCCTCGCGCTAAGTGAATTGTTTTTGGCCAGTTTGGACAGAGGCCTTGAGGCGTGCCTTGACAACAACAAGATTTTAAAGATTTCTAGATACGTCGATGACTTTGTGGTAGTTGTTAAAAACACTCAGGATGACAGAAAGGATGTTCTGGTCGAACGAACCTTGGAAGTATTTCAGTCTTCTGCTTATGTTCTTAATTTCACCCATGAGCTTTCTGGAGATGGCAGCCTGCAGTTCCTGGATGTTCGGCCTTTTCTGAGTGACGCACGAGTATGTTATATGTACCAGCCAAGGTCCAGAAAATAACTTTTGACTTTTAGTTCGGCCCATTCTAAATTAGTAAAAAGAGGAATCGCGAAGACATGCCTTCGTGTTGCCCTAGACAAGTCCTGCTCACACAAGGTGATTGAGAGTGTGCACCTGCAGGCGGATCGCATGACGAAGGCGGGCTTCCCTAGGGAGCCCGTGACATCCGTTGCTGAAGGCCTGTTAAAAACGACAAACGCAGCCAAACGGGCAACGACGACTGAGCTACAAGCTCATGAGCGAGCTAGATGCGTGGCACTGCGCTATACCCACCAGCTGACACACCGCCTAAAGAAGGTGGCGCAGAAAGGCAAGGTCCGAGTTGTGCTGCTGGCCCACCTAGCTTCAAAGAGTAGGGCACTGCCTCTTGAGTTATCATAGAACGATTCCTTCCTGATCTGCTCTTTCCAGTATCCATATACTTCCACACCATGCTTCTTTTCCGCCCACGCAGGGGCGTCTGCAACATGCAGATGTTGGTGAGTTGCGACACCACACGTTCCTGAGCGTAAGCAGGGACATCCCCGCAGCGGGACGATGGTGAGCAGTGCGTCGGCACGGACCCGAACACCCGCACTTAGCCGTGCGTGGGAGGACACTACGACGTGTGCGGGAACCAGTTGCGTTTCAGTTTTATTTTTTTTTTACTCTGTGCTAACGTTTTAACCACACCAAATGCACCCGAGGTATATGTGCCAGCACGCTTGCCAGTGCGCAGCTTTCGCTTTCTCCCGTGATTTTCCACAAAGTTTTACAGCTGATTTGCGCTTAAATTAAGATAAGGGTCATAGTCTTTATTCGCTCTGACCAAAATTGGGAGTCTAATTCGCGCATTTACAAACTCGATCCGTTAACGTATAGTAGGTCGGACGTGACCATATCGACGCGTACTTGAACAACGTAATAGAGGCGGCATCTTTTTTTCAGCCACCCTAGGACTGTGTCGCTCAACCGTGTAGTCCAGTCTCGAAGGGGCGTGTTCATTAATTTCCCGGAATATCGTGCTCCCATGCGCACTCAGTGCGCTCCTTCTGCGAACCCCGATCGTTCGTGCTATGGTGAATGAAATAAGTGCACTCAGAAAGCCATATACGCCGCTTACAGCTTAGTTTTCTACGTGTTCAGTTGAGTTTTTCTGCGTTCAATTATTTTTAAGAGGGCTAGAAAGCTCTCTCAACCGTGCAGCTGTTGCAATGTCCCACGCGCTGTTTTCCTCTCATGTCGTGCGATCGCGGCCGCTTGTTATGCACGTTAATGCGTCTGAGGTGTAATACACACTATATAAAAACTGACGCGTTTCAGGATCCGTGCATTCTATATCCGCGGTGAATAAACTTTGTTCAGAAAGTGGATAATGTATCTATCTTATTGTGAAGGAAGGATGCAGTTCTAAGTTAGAAACTAGGTATACCGCAGAGTGCTGAAAAAGCTCCAGGCCGTCTCATTTTATTATCGTTCTGGCAAGCTGCAACAGCTTGCACCGCGACAGAGCCATTTGTCCAGCTTTGGGAGCAAGTCAATTAAGTGTCGGAAACAACCAAACACGCAAATTTCACACCTGCAAGCACAGCTTCCCGGGTTCGAGCCCGACCGCGGCGGCTGCGTGTTTATGGAGGCAAAACGCTAAGGCGCCCGTGTGCTGTGCGATGTCTGCTCGTTAAAGATCTCCGGGTGGTCGAAATTATTCCGGAGCCCTCCACTACGGCACCTCTCTCTTCCTTTATTCTTTCACTCCCTCCTTTATCCCTTCCCTTACGGCGCGGTTCAGGTGTCCGCCGATATATGAGACAGATACTGGGCCAATTCCTTTCCCACAAAAAACAATTATTATTATTATTATTATTATTACTATTATTATTATTATTATTACTTGTCCTCTGTGGCAGCGCACAAAGCTCTCCCATAGCGTTACGCGGAACCTCCACCACCAGAAAAGGTACTAGGGACTTTTAGAGCAGGGTGACTATCGGTTAGGGGCATGGGGGAATAGCGGGGCGCCTGTGCGCATGCGCAGGACAATAATGCGTATTAACCAGAATAAATGCTATTAACCGGAAACTTTGAAATGCATTTTGCATACGTTGCAGTTTTGTGCTCATGTTTGTATTTTGCTTTCTTCCTTTTCGAACAGCCTTGCTTTTCCTTGTGGAAAAGCTTGCTTTCTGCCTCTTCCCTGTAACGGCCTTCACCGGCAAACAGTATTCGAAAATAAAACGCCTTTCCGGTTATTCCATGCTATTCCCCTATGCTTCTAACCGAAAGGGTCACCCTATTCTAGAAGCGTCTCTTAAAACACTAAGAACTCCGACGTGACGCATCCTTCCCGCGTTTTCTTGCCTCCATGCTATGCGCGGTTTTGCAACTGTGGCGGCCACCACTGCACAGTCACGCACGCAGAGCTGCTTACAAAGCTGAGCGTAGTACATCTGATTACACATGGCACAACCGGATCGTGACATCGGAGGTGAGAAAGCGCCATCTTTCGGGGAACGCATGAGTGCTGAACTCACGGATGGCGCAACTGCTCTTCCCGCCATGGAGGAAGTTTTTTCTTCCTCTATGCTTCCCGCACACCATGCTCCACGCGTCCTCGCCATCCTTGCTCCTTCTGCTCTTCACATTCCACCACCTGGTCCGTTGCGGACGGGACGACTACGCGAAACCGGGGCAACGAGGCTAATACACAGTTAGCACTGTAATGTGATAATGCAGAAGCGGTCAGACCCGCCGCGGTGGCTTAGGGCGCTCGGCTACTGATCCGCAGTTCCCGGGTTCGAACCCGACCGCGGCGGCTGCGTTTTTATGGAGGCAAAACGCTAAGACGCCCGTGTGCCGTGCGATGTCAGTGCACGTTAAAGAATCCCAGGTGGTCGAAATTATTCCGGAGCCCTCCACTACGGCACCTTTTACTTCCATTCTTCTCCTAGTCCCTCCTTTATATCCCTCCTTACGGCGCGGTTCATGTGTCCAACGATATGAGACAGATGCTGCGCCATTTCCTTTCCTCAAAAACCAATTATTATTATTATTTCGCAATTGATCATTGGTAACGGGGACATCTGGCTAGACGTCGAGGGCGGTGAACTGACGTTCGCGCAGTGAATTGGGCCTACAGTTTCCGATTTTTCTGACACTTCATATCATAATGGTGTAGCCCAACGAAAACGGAACGGAGGCTAGAACGCCGATGGCAGGAGCGCTAATTGGGAGGTCAAATGTATCAAACACTGCTACTGTTATGCCATCATTTTAAACGCGCGTAGATGTGGCGGTTTTGCGTAAAGTTCGGGCTTGAATTTTGCCCCTACGTCGAACAGACCAGCAGCCCGTCTTCAAAGTCACTTCATATTCCGTCTCCCCTCTCAAAGTCTTAGTCTCGTTTGCTTATCAAGCATCCCAAAAGTGAAGCAGAAGAGGTGCATAGGTCATCCCGTACGTCGTATTGGTGTCCGAGAGGAAACCAACGCAGAGCGAGGCAAGCCAGGAAAGTGTTGCCGCTGTCGTGGAGAGGAAGGCAGCTCTGAAAGGAGGAAAAGCGCCGTAAGGGAGGGCTATGGGTTGATTTGGACCACCTGGTCCTTTAATGTGCGTTGACATCCCATGGACGGAACACACGGCGCCTTTTGCGTTTCGCTTCCATCGAAACGCAGCCGCTGCAGCCGGCATTGAACCGGATCCTTCGGCTGTCGGAGGGTCAGGGTTCAATCCCGCCCTCTGTAATGTTAAGGTAGTCCTTTGTACATGAATTTTATTGTTTATAATGCATGTACAAAACCGTGTATCTGAAAAACGTCAGTACCCGCCGCGGTGGCTCAGAGGTTAGAGCGCTCGGCTACTGATCCGGAGTTCCCGGGTTCGAACCCGACCGCTGCGGCTGCCTTTCAATGGAGGCGAAACGCAAAAGGCGCCCGTGTGCTGTGCGGTGTCAGTGCAGGTTAAAGATCCCCAGATGGTCTAAATTATTCCGGAGCCCTCCACTACGGCACATATTCTTTCACTCCCTCGTTTATCCCTCCCCTTACGGCGCTGTTCACGTGTCCAACGATATATAAGACATACTGCGCCATTTCCTTTCCCCCAAAACCAATTATTATTATATATAATGTCAGCTACACATTTTGAGCTAAATAATGTGATTAAGGCGCGACTACATAAAATTGAGACAGCATGTGTTGGTATTTATGACATGCAGACTGAATTGAAAGAACTGCATGGAATCAGCACTGAGAACACGGCGCAGATAAATGCTCTGTCTGCCCGGGTAAATGATGCAGAAAATCGGTCCAGACGAAACAGCCTTGTTTTCTACAGCCTTGAAGATAAAGATAAAGAAACATGGTCAGATTCTGAAAATATCATCATTGCACACATTAATCAGTATTTAGACATCCAGTTAGAGCCAGGCTACATTGAGCGTGCACATCGCCTTGGGACTTTCCAAACTGGTAGGTGCAGACCTATAATTGTGAGATTTGCTCACTTTAAAGACAAAGAGCAAGTCCTGTGTTCCGCTCGGAAATTCAAAGACACAGGATATGCGGTTGCTCAAGATCGTTCTCCCAGCACGCGCCTTGCCCAGAAACACCTCATCGAATTTGGAAAGGCTCGAAAACTGAAATACAAGTTGCGAAATGAAAAGCTTGTCACAAGTGAAAAAACGTACCCTTTCGACCATGTTTCTAACCATGTCGTTGAGGACAGCTTGTAGCCACCATTAAAACCAAATTGTGAACCCTGTTCGCCGAATCGTCAGCCTTTATCATTTCTGCTTGCTAACATTCGAAGTGTTGTTCCCAAGCGCGATTCATTGTGCAGTTTAATAGGTTCATCTTCATGCGATATCTTACTACTAACTGAAACATGGCTTAACGCGTCAGTTCACGATTCTGAGATTCTTCCATTTCTCCCAGATTTTGAGATATTCCGGAAGGATAGACCCGATAATTCGCGCGGTGGGGGTGTATTGCTCGCCACTAAACGGGATCTGCATTGTTCATTTGTTAACCTCCCTTCACAACTGGAAATGATTTGGCTTCGATGCACTACTACACATCCGCCCATCCTCATTGGTATTTGTTACCGCCCTCCTAATGCTGACAGTTCTTTCACCCCCTTATTTCATGATGCCTTAAATGTGTTAACTAAAGCATATCCACTTAGCCCTATCCTTCTCTTCGGTGATTTTAATTTTCCCACAATAGATTGGTCTAATCCCGCCGCTACATTATCGAAAAGCAGCCCGGCTAGCGATTTCTTAAACACGTGTATGACTTTTGGCTTAACTCAACTCGTCACTGATCCCACACGCGTTACTGACCACTCGTCCAACGTTCTAGATCTCGTATTAACAACGCATCCTGATAATTTTACTCCTATCACCTTGTTGCGCGGTCTCAGCGATCATTTGACGATACATACTTCTTTTTATTGCAACGTACTAAAGAGACAAAAAAACAAAAAAAAAACACTTACGCTTTATGATAAAGGAGACTATGCCAGCATGAACCGTGAATTATCAGATTACTTCGACACCTTTGCTGCTAACTTTCCACTACATTCTCTCGAGTCAAACTGGTTACTTTTCAAAACAGAGATGCATCGGCTTATAAGTCTTTACATTCCAACCATTACTATATCAGAAAGAATAACATCACCATGGTTTATAGTATCACTCAAACGACTCAATAATAAGAAAAAACGCCTGTTCCGGTCGGCCAAGCTGTCTAACTCTTCTTCCACATGGCAGAAGTATCATGCTGTCGCAAAAGAATACGACAAGTTAACCGCTCAGACTAAACGGAAGTTTTTTTCTACTACTTTACCATCTATGCTGCAGACTAACCCAAAACGATTTTGGAAAACCATTAGCCCTAATCAATGTAATGAGATTTCACTTAACAGTAGCTCTGGATCTCCTATTCCCGACACTGAGGTTGCAGATGTTCTTAACACAGTATTCAGTTCGGTCTTTACTAATGAACCCCTTGACAATCTTCCAGATCCACCATATTTTACGCACCCGCTCATGCAAAATATCACATTTCATCCGTCGGCATAGTCAAGGTAATTGAGTCACTGAAGAACTCGTCATCTACTGGAGTGGACGGTATCAACGCCAAAGTGCTAAAAAACACTAAACATACGTGTAGCCTGTTCTTATCGCTCATATTCCAGGAATCCCTGAACACCGGTTCGATTCCACGTGACTGGCAGGTGGGCAAGGTCATCCCAGTCTTCAAGAAAGGAAGCCGATCATCGCCGAGTAACTACCGCCCGATTTCCATAACAAGCGTTTCTTGTAAAATAATGGAGCATGTTTTATACTCGCATATTGCTACTTTCCTATCGTCCGTTCATTTTTTTCACTCAAGCCAGCATGGTTTTCGCAAGAATCATTCCTGTGACACCCAACTGGCACTCTTCCTGCACGACTTACATTTAAACCTTGATCGTAATATCCCGACTGATGCAGTGTTTTTAGACTTCGAAAAAGCGTTCGATAAGGTTCCCCATGGTCGTCTCTTACTAAAGTTATTGCGCCTTAATATTCATCCATGTGTTCTGAACTGGATTCGAGGGTTTTTATCTAACCGTCAGCAGTTCGTATATGCCATTTCACACTCTTCATCCTTAACACCTGTGCTCTCAGGGGTACCTCAAGGAACGGTACTCGGGCCCCTCCTTTTCTTGATATATATTAATGACCTACCGTGTAACATTTCTTCTCATATCCGACTCTTTGCCGATGGCTGTGTCGTTTACCGAAGCATTACTAACTCCACCGCCCATCTCGCATTACAACCTGACCTTATTCGCATACAGGACTGGTGTAAAACATGGCTCATGTCATTAAATATTTCTAAAACCGTGTTAATGTCCATTCACCGTCGTCGTAATTACGTAGCGCCTAATTATAATATTAATAACCTGCAGATTGGAACATCCGAATCATTCAAATATCTTGGTGTGCATATCTCGCGTGACCTAACTTGGACCTGTCATATTAATCACATAATAAATTCTGCTAATTGTGCTCTAGGTTATTTACGCCGTAACCTTTCACTCGCTTTTCCCCCTATTAAACAGCTTGCTTTTCAAACCCTTGTGCGTCCCAAGCTTGAGTATGCTAACGCTATTTTTGATCCGCACCACGTTAATCTTACTAACGTCCTCGAATTGGTTCAGAACCGCGCAACACGATTCATTCTATCAAATTATTCCTACCACTCAAGCATCTCAGCACTAAAAGCTCGAATCAACTTGCCCCCCCCCCCCCCCCCCCCCTAGCCTCGCGCCGTAAGATAGCGCGTCTTAACCTTTTTCATAAATTTTTTCAATCTTTGCCTCTTGATAACCCCTACATAAAAAGAGCCCACCGCATCGCCCTGTTCAGCCACAGTAACGCAGTGTATCCCCTACAAGCCCATACTGTGACATTTCAGCAGTCATTTTTTCAGCGTACTGCACGAGACAGGAATGACCTGCCCACCGAAGTTGCCATTATCATCAACCCACAAGAATTCAAGCGGAGCGTCGCCAACCTTTCATCTTAACATTTTTTACCATTGTTTGCCAGATACCGTCCACTCCCTCATATAATGTCTCAACCGAGACCTTTGAGGAAATAAATAAATAAATAAATAAATATAAAAAACATGTTGCATCGACATCCGTTTTATTTTATTTGCTTGACAGGGAATGCCGTCAAAAGAGAGATATAGTATGTTTTGGCAAAGTGATGTCCAAGAGAGCTGGACTTGCGAGCGAAACTAACTTTTGCCGTGCACACTCTTAAGGTTCGCTTACACTACACATAAATACTCCCGAAAGCAGTAGACTGGACAGCCGCAGGTGTAGCTCAGTTGGTAGAGTACCGGACGCGATATTCGAAGGTCGTGGGTTCGGAACCCACCGGTGGCATGTGGTTGTTTTTTCTTCTGCTTTTATTAATCTCCCATTGATGAAAAATACAAAATTAATCAAAAAAGACATCCCCTTTGCTTCTTGGCATCGTTGACTGTTGACTTCCGTCATTTTAAAAATGACATGACTATTACTAACGGCTGGCTACACAACTCTGATTGCAATCTAGCGCCTAACTGCAATAAAAAGTTTACCTTTGGTAATTAGTTAATCAGCTTAGTGTAGACGGATACAACTCAAAAACGAAGCGGCAAATTTCCCTAAAAAAAGATGGCCTCCAGCCAATGGCGACGGTAGACTCTCATGCCGTGGTGATCCTCCTCTGACCAGCTAGCGGGACATCGCAGTGGGTGGCAGAAGAAAGGGGCGCGGCGTCATGAAAATCGGTCGAAGCCATTGGCTGGAGGGCTTCGTTTGAGGGGCATCTGCCGCTTCAGTTTTATCCGACTGTATGCTGTAAAAAGTAGTATGTCTTTAAAGGAGTTTTCAGGCGTCTATAACTCGCACCCTTGCACCAGGCACAGATGGGTCTTTGTGTTTTCATACACCTTGCAGGCAGGGTGTTTCGCGAAAGAGCTAGCCCGAAAATGAAAAAAGTGACCCAAAGGTGTTGGGGTGACTCGCACCCTATTACCGCCGAGCCATTGGCGATTTAGCGATCTTTACACCCGTATACACCCTTCAGGAAAAATGCACGCAATGGGTTTCCCACTTTTTTGCCTTTCTTAATGTGTTCTTTAAGTTTACCATTATAATAGTTACATAATGTAATATACCTGTATTACTGGAGCTCTTCATAGAAGTAGACAGGCTGTGCACCAAAAAAACCATTCATTGACAAATCACAATACTGTAAAAATGAGGAAATTTTTATTGTCAGAACAAAGACATCCACAAAGCACAAGAAGCTTCGGCAATGAATTCCTTACTGCCATCCAAGGAACGACTGCACCATGCCTGCTTTATTGGTGTTATGGTGCTGCAAAATTAAAATTCAATTGCAGTTACACCTGCCTCCTAATTTTTTCAGAGGAAACAATCAAAAATTCATGCCTGCGCATTATAATAAACCAGCCTGAGGAAGGCTCGGACTGTGACACTAACTCCCAGGAATAGCTTGTACACAAACATAACGTAGCTTATGCTGAACATCCATAATCTTGACAGTATGGCAGTTGTCGAGTGAACCGCAGTAGTGAGCCTGCTGAGTATTCTTCCTCCCTCGACGAACAGGTTCTCAGCCGCCTCAGGATTTCCTTCGCAGAACGGCATGCATGGAGCGAGTCTGCATTTTACACAAAAACAGTACATTTCATGTCAGTTTGCATTGGTCAATGATCCTTATAAAATGCCAACATACTTCCCATTAATGAGGTGTGATATTATGCATGCTAGCGCTAACCGAGAGAATAAAATCTGCCCATGTGGCGGGCGAGCGCCAGCTGTTATTCCCTAAACCATTCCAACGAGGCCATTGTGGTTTCAGAGAAAATAGCTCGAAGCGGCATTATAAGAACAACGTTTGAGCTGGAAAGCTACGTGTTAGGAAATGGATTGAAGGTGATCAGGCGATGCAATTAATTCTGCATGAATTGCTACAAGCTAGTGCAAACAACGCACTGGCCTTGCTGGAGAGCGAGCTGGCTATAAAAGGCCCGAAACACCGCGACAACAGACGAAAATATAGCGCACTTCATAATGCTTCACAAACAGACCAACGATAATTCGGTGTAACATTCACTGTGACCGAAGAAAATATAGTATCTGTGTCAAAGTCAGCGATGCAACCCCTTCCATCACAGTGGTCCGCTTCAACACAACACAAAGCATGCATTCATCATTATACCAAGTATGTGACATCTTGAAAACCAGGCAACAGTACCAAGTTAACATATCTTTCGTGTCAGCAGCCAGTAAACTCAAAAGCCATTGAGAAAAATTTGCACGAGGTCTCTAAACTCTTTCACAGAAAGCCGCCGGGCCAGTTGGCGCATGATGCTTGGCAAATCCGCGCAGGGTAACAGGACACCGACAAGATGACACAGATACAGCGCAAACAACTGAGGAATTTATCGCTTTGCTCGCAATAAATACAGGAAGCATCATCCCAAATACCGAGAACGAAGGTCATGGAATCATCAGTTTGTGACATCTCTCGTGACTATTTACCCAGATATAATCACGGATTATATCTGTGACTGGAATATATATCCGGTCAATTTCTTTTTTCATTAATATTATGGATGATGTGCTTCCGCAGGTTGAGGAATTCGCATATATGATGTACACCTCATATATCTCGCGCATGAGCTATCGATTATATTTCCTCAAAATTTTACAACTTCCAAAGTGCGGAATGCATTCACTGTACAGCACGTGTCTTGCTTGCTTGCTGCCATATCCTGTCTAAGTTGTCGAAATGCTCCATTAGGCGAATGTTAACACGCCACTCTTTTTCCCAACATATGATGCTCAGCATGACAAACTGATTTTGTAAAGCATCATTGCCGCATGCTGTGAATTTGTCTCATTGCTTCGCACCTTTGCTGGGTGCGTTGCATATGGCCGATTCACACGACGGACCGTTCGCCCGCGCATCACGTGTTCGTGCGTAACCAAATCGAGAGGCGTGCCGTCGGCCCGCGGACTGGACAACCAAGGAAGTTCAAGTGCCTCTTCCCTTCGCGGGAATTAGCGGCGGCCCGCGAAGATGTGCGCGCCAGCTCTGGTATCCACCGCTCTTGCCAGTATTTCGACTGCCGCATTTCGTTGAGCTGGCGCGCTGTTTTGACAAGCTGCACTGCGTTCGCTACCATGACGAAGTGATCGACGGGGCTAGCAAGACGGCCCAGGCTATTGAGGAATTGGACAAAGGGCCACACCTGCACCATTCAATCGCAGTCATGTGTCGCAAGGAAAAACCAGTGTGACCAGCGTTGACAAACACTTAAAAATAATCTGGCAACAGTGGCACACACAGCGCGTCGTCTGCTCTTTTGGCCCGTCGCATCCGCTTGACGTCATCGGATCGCAGGCCAGTTTTTAGTGGCGCATGAACACGTGATGCACGGGCCGCGGGCGAACGGACCATCGTGGGAATCGGCATATATACTAAGTTCACAGGGGCCCGCCCGACCACTTTCTTTAGCACGTGGCTGACAGAGTGCGCATATGGCATGACAGCTAACTTCCGTATTCTTTCTGAAGCCTCGTTGGGGTAGATCGGTAAATTTCTTTCATTACTTTGAAGCCAAGGCGGCAGATGAGGTCACCTGGGAAACTAGATACACCATACCGTGTCAGTTGGGCCTCGACACTTTCCTGCTGACGGTCGATACACAATCTGTTTAGGGCATTTTTTAGTGCGTCTGTAGCCACAGCATTTTTTTCGACTGGGGAAGATAACACAAGCACATATGGCTTCTCCGCCGTACAGCCATAGATCGAGAAACTTAAATTGTACCTCCACTGGCATTTCATTGGTTAGCTAAAATTTGGCAAGAGCTTCGGAGGTCTTAAAGATGTCAGCAATGACCTTGTGTTGTCCTTGGTTAGCTTGATGATTACTAGGAAGATGCACACAAATTGGAAGGTTGTTATCATATCCGTACCACGAAAAGCTTCTATTAGTTGACGATCTCGACAGGCAAGTCAGCAGAAGGTCACGAGAATTGGTGCAACAGAGGAACAGGTGCATACTCCTTGCCACTGAATGTACAGATCAACATTAAACTTAACATAGGTAGAACACACATAGATGTTTAACAACTCCGGGAATCCATCCGCATTGGTTCTGGAATCGTGCTGCTCACATGGAACCAATGCCTTCTCTTACCATCTCAGACAAGGCTGTATGTGGCAGCGTGTAATGTACCTAAGTCCTTGATTACAATGGAGTACACACTTCTTCTGGACAGCTGTTCGAGAGGAATGCAGGCATTTCTGGCTTCTTTGCCAGGAAAAGGTCTTCCACGGTGATCAATTCTTGCAGATACCACCCTAAGGGTTGCTGCCACGATCCTTAATTGTTCAGAGACAATTACACCAGAAGGCCGGTTATCCTTTTGTGTTTCTGCCTTAACGAAGGCATAGGCCCTCACCCATCTTCACAGAAGGCCATAGTTTGGTCAAGTTGTTGGGCTTCACACAAGTTTTTGGGCTTCGTTCTTCAATGCTTGGCACTGGACCTTCTTTTGCAGCTTGTAGAATTTCTTTGCAATGGCTTCATTTGTTTTTCGCAGAAAGTAGCTGAAATTAGTATGCAACACGCCCAGCAAAGATGCTTCATAGACAGTCCCGTGTAAGACGAAGCACAGAGAGAAATTCACAGAATGCGACAGTGGCCTAGTGTACAAGATCTCTTTGTCATGAAGAGCGTCATATGATGGGAAATAAGGTCGGTGTATCAACATACATCTAATGGAACATGTCGGAAACACAGACAGGACATGGAAACACGGTAGCAAGACACTTGTCGGACTATGGGTGCATTCCACAATTTCGAGAATGTAAAATCCTGAGGATACATAATCGATAGCTCATGCGCGAGATATACCAGACGTACATCATACATAAGAATTGCTAAACCTGCGTAAGCACATCGTCAGTAATATTAACGGAAAGAAATGGCTATCTTGATAAATAATCACAACAGATGTGAGAAAATGATGATTACATGACTTCCCTCCTCTGCAATTTGGATGATGCTTCCAGTATTTATTTTGAGCAAAGCAATACATTCCTCAGTTGTTAGCCAGCGTTGTATCTGTGTCTTGCCTGTGTCCTGTTACACAGCGTGCTGTTTTGCCAAGACTAAAATACTTTCACATATTCTTAAGAGATGAAGTCTAGATCTGGAAAACGACCACAAGGGGTTCCAAGCAGATGTTTGCTTTCTGCACCCACTCTCGAAGAAATACAGACGAATCAACATGTGCGTCTGGAGATCACACAATGCTAGCTGTGGCATATACAATGTTCACAACAAACAAGTCAGGCAATTTTTTTTTAATCCACGAGTTCTGGTTCCCTTTATTTAAGGTATACATGCGCCATGTAGTGAACGAAAGTCCTAACTAGATAAATAGAATAAATCATTTTGCAAACATCGCTACTGTAAAATGGTGTTTTCAAATGGCCACATTCACCCTTAGGACAGATCTGCATTTCATCTGCCGTTACATATGAAACATGAAAATACCAAGCAGCCAGATGAATGAAAAAAAATTTATTGGACAATTTAGCAAAGGTACATACAGTCATACCACTCCACTGGTCCAGATGAGTATGCTGCTCAGGAGCAGCAGTATCCGTATGGGGCGAATGCCTCCACCTGTCGAACCATCCTACCTCCTACTTCTACGGCGGACTCCGTAATGATAGCAGTGAGATTATCATCCTTTGTTTGAACATTAAGAACACCTTCTTGAGTTAAAGCCGAATATCTGTTCTTCAGGGAAATCCTGAATTCCTCTACTTTTCCTCTCACTGCTTACTCGGTAATGGGCCTCCGCTTCACTATATTATTCCGGTCCCTCTTAAAGTCGAAGCTAATTCGAAACTATACCACTCTGTGGTCACTACAACGTACCTTTCCGAGGACCTACACATCCTGCACAATGCAAGGTGGACCGCATATATTATGAAGTCTTACTTCATTTTTAATCGCACCATTGGGGCTCTTCCACGTCCACTTCCTAGAGGCTTTCAACGATCGGGTCTTTATGGCTGGATATAGGCGCGTAGGCGTATACACCACCTTCAGCTTGTACCTTATTAAGCGTAACTACATTGGCTGCCACGCTCTCGTTAATTCTATAGCACTCCTGTATGTTGCCAGCTATGTCCTGATTCATCACGAGTCCGACACCTAGTTCTCGTCTGTCTGATAATTACATACTACCAGACTACCAGTCCTTTCAAGGATTAAGGTAAGAATGAAGTCAATTCATGCATAGTGACAAAAATACGAAGAGAAACTGAAATTGATACAAACAAAACCGCAACAAATTATGCTTGCTAGGTGCTACACAAATGATCGTAAAGCATGCAGAAATGAATGAAAATTCATCCCGAGATACCACAGGCAACACGTCTGCAGGTAGCTGATTCTAGTCGTGTGTGGTTAGCAGAAAGAAGGAATATTTGAAGCAATCTTTAGCAGCATTGAATTATTTGACATGTCGACTGTGTTTATTACGAGTGCTATCCACGATAGCACAGTACCTGCCAGCCCCTTAGTATAATCTGTATACGGCTCACCTGTCCTCCTAACCTCACTAAACCCTATGACCTCCCGTTTAATACTCGCTAGCTGTTTCATCGAACAGCACTGCTATAGGCTAGCCTCGATGGATAAGGTTCTAGCATTAAACGCTGCCAGGTTCAGTTTCCAATGGCGGCCTGTCCGCGGAGCCAGAGATTATTGCACCCTCCGCTGCGTCACAGGTCTGACCGCCGCCTTGGTCACTCGTTCCGCAACCACTGGGGCAGAGGGTTAATTTGTGTAACCATATATTTACAAGGTTGTGGCCAAGTAATACACCAGGGTGGCCAAATCCTGCTCTGGTGAGATAGTGCGTAGTTAGTTCTGGTCACCGAGATCAGACCGCACCCCAGGCCTGGTTATGCAATTCCATCTACACGTAGAGTTTTCTTTTTCAAATCCAGTGGAGAATTTCGCGGCACCGGGATTCGAACCCTGTCCCTCTTGCACGCGAGGCGGATGCTCCACCCCTAAGCCACCGCTGCATCGCCCAAAATAAATCAGCGGGACCGAAATGCGCGCTGCAAACCTTCAGTGCTACTTTGTACTCTTGCTTTCTTCTTGCGCCTAGACCATGATTTTTTGGGTTTTATTTGTCTATGGGCAAGCCAGATGCGATGGCGGGGGGGCTGAAATCGGTGTGCTAGAAGCGCTAGCTTCCCCGAGTACCATGAATAGGAGAAAAGCCGGACATTTTCTTGGCACCCTTGTTTTCTCTCCGCGCATGCGTTCCCGCCGCCTTTCTTCTCGCGATTAGAGCCGCTGAGGTAGGTGCGCGGCGGTAGGTGTCGCACCTGTCGCTCCACGCTGTCAATATTCGAACGCTTTGCATACCAGACCAGCCATGCTCCTTCCCTGAGGCCCAGGGTTTAGAGATAACAATAGTCATGTAAATAAATCTGTGGTGGAAATTAGCAAAAAGCGATTGGAAGATTGGGGGCTCAAAAGTAGAGAGATGACATAAGGTTAAAATTGTAGGAAGACGTATTTTAAAGAAAATGGCGAATTTTGAAAACTTACAAGGCAGTTAAACAAAAATAAAGGAAAAACTGAGCATGGTGGCAACTGCCATCACCCCGCTTCAAAGGGGACGCTCATACCTTCCATCCATCCATCCTTCGAACAGCCTAACGCTTTGCATACCAGACCAGCCTGGTGGTGGTCCCACTTAATCACTCTAGGGGGCGCGGCCGCACTTCCTTATACCAAAAATAAAATAGAACAATCGATTTCTTTGTTTGCTTTTTGTTTGTAGAACAAATTTTTCGCGCTTTATTGCTGAACAGCAAATGGCGAACGACATAGAGGTTTTACCATAACTGATGCTTTGAATATTGACGGTTACGTGAGAAATACTCGTATATAAACATTTTATATTTATCTCACCATACTATAACTTGAATGATAGCGCCATTCATGAAGCGCAAAGTAACTGTAAGCGAAAAGTAAACGACACATGCATCTTTCCTTATTATAGCTTTTGCTTCGAATAAGTAAACATTTACACGTGTACTCCTTTCCACGGACGCTAATTTCACGAAAACCAGTCCTCAGGTTTCTTTTTTTTTTTTTACAAAGCGGTCTGTGACACGAGATGTGTCAGCACGAACATGCCTGTGGACGTTCAGCAAAGCAGGCGCGATCAGCCGCTCCTCGGCCATCTTTGCCCGAAGCCACGCCTTCTAACGACAGCGTGTTGACAACGGGCGCTCTGCCGAGGCGATGCTGACTGGTAGTGAAGTCAGAACCTGCAGTAGAGTTCGTACGTTAGCGTACTGTTCTTCAACGCAAGCATCAAGGGCCTCAAGGGTGGTAGCCTGGCAGTGGGGTGCCACTCATCTGCCGGGTCCATCTTGATATCCAGATGAGTAGCTCAGACGCAAGCGTTCTTGCTCTCGCAGCTCGGTTGTAGACTGCCATACACCGGTCTGCAAGACTTTCGATTCTTGAGTCGTTGCTTTCGACGCCTTCTGTCACGAGAACACTGGCCAGGCAAATGTACAAGGCGTGCACGGAAAGGATTTCTGCGTGTCCACGCTCGCTGGCACCGTTGGAAAGGAAGCTGAGGGCGACGCCTCGAGCGACGGATGTGTGCTGAGCTTGCTTTCTTCGATGGCAAGAAGAAGGAGCTGACTGTACAGAAAGTACCTCCAGAGGCGGGGCGAGAGGGCGTAACCTTGCGCGTATAGAGCGATGCCCTCCCCCCTTCAACCGGGAAATGGAAGCGAACGTAGCGGAAACGACTCGAATGTTCGAGAGAAAATTGGAGGGGACACTTAATCCAATATATGCAGACGGTCGTTCCCTACTTTACATTCATAGACCCCTGGGAGTCCTCATACCCCTCCTGGCGCAGTGGTGCAGCGGTCATTAATTCAACTGCCACCTGCCAGGGTGGGCAGTTTGCTCACTAAGCGCTGACGCCGAAGGGTCACGTGACCTAGGTGCTGTCGCGTTACAATTCACGCCGACCACTGGCGACGCGCGCCCCGGCGGGAGGGTGAGCGTCAGCTCCACACTCCCCTCTCCCCCAAAGCGGCTCAACGACCATGTCCTCCTTCGGATAGAGATTACCGCACGTGCTGTTTCCCTTTCCACCTTCAACAAGAATATCCTCCCTCTCTCGCTCTCAGCTGCGCTGTCGACGACGCTATGTGTGTGTGCGCGCCTACCTTGGCGCGCAGGGACGAGCAGACGCGGAGTGCCGCACAAATGAATGTCGCGGGTCAGCCCGCGCCATAGGCCTAGCTTCGAAGAGGGGTGACTCCTGGGGAAACACCGCTGAGCGGCCAGCCGACGACCTGCGAGGGAGCGCGGGCCAGTCTTCGGGACGGCGCCATCGTAGGCCAGCAGTCGTCGGGCTGTCGCAGTGCGCGGTGAACAATGCGTGTTTATTTGGCGTGCCTGTCTCGTACACTGCTGCACTGCTGTAAGATCTCTAATGGTACTGTAGCCTTTTTTCGTATTGTGTTACATGCGTTGCATTGTATTAGAGAACACTGTGTACACATTCTTACGAGTGCTGAGTAAGCACCGCTGTATCGACTCTGCTATAAGAAGCTTGTTTTGCAGTCAACCTTTGACTCCGACCCATCCTCTGGCTTGCTACCGGCGAAAGCGGGGCACCAAACGACCACAGCCTTCTGTCCCTTGGTGGCTGTTCATCCGGTGGAGCCTGCCCCGCCGAGCCGAGGGCTTCTCCTTTGTGACCGGGACCGCTACCCCCGCACGCTTTAAGGGTGTTTGGGAATGCGCCCCACCCGTGCACACGTGACAGCGGGACGCGCACGAAGCCACTGTTGAACTTTTTCAATGAGACTTTGTTGTGGCGGAAAAGCTACTTACACTGTACAAGCCATGTTCCGGTGAACGTACAAAGTACGGTCGGCTTGACACGTCACACAGTCGCGGAGAGGAGCTTTCAAGTTCTGCGTCAAAGGTCACTTCTCGCCCCGTCACAGGTTTTTGAGGATGGTGACCTTCTTCCCCGCGTGTCGGGTGAGCCTATTATTTTGGACTCCACCGGGACCCCGCGCTGTCCTGGCCGAATGTACTTAGGTGCTGCTTCAGAGGTATTTGTTCTTCTTGATTCGAAAAATAACCGGTAGCAAATTTTCTCTACGTGCTCCGTGAAAGCCCGAAAATGGACGTTCAGGAAGGTGTGCAAAGGGCGTCTGGGGCGGAGGGGGGCGGGCGTCCGCCCCCTCCGCCTCCCTCAGGACCGCCACTAGACCAGGCACACCTGCAGTACCTGATCACAGAAGGCTCGTGCGCTGAATGACGATATCGTGCATCAGCGCAAAACAGGGCCTGCACCGAGAGCGCATTCGCCTAAGAAGCACACTCGCGCGAACACTTTAATGTAGCCGTGGGCAGCGCAGCGCAGCAGCCCTGTTGGATTACAAGTGGCGCCCCCTACACGCAGTGAAACTAATATGGTCAGGGCTTTTTTATTCATCCGTAAAGAATCCGTTGTAACCCTCACACTGGATAGTATGCCGTGAGGTCCATGAATTCCTACTGGATAACATTTGCAGCGCCAACGTTTTTGTTATATTTTGTCAACGTCAGGGTGCACGGTACGCCTGCCTCGCCCCCCATGAGCAAGAACGAAGGAGAAGATAGCAAAACTGTTGCTTTGCGAAAAGCAAAATGCCGAGTTACCGCAGCGGTGGCCGAGTCGACTGAGCATCCGCCTCGCATGCGGGAGGTGCGGGGTTCGATCCCCAGTGTCGCCGGGTACCCACCGGTGATGCAGTGGATACAAGCTTCTTTCCCCTGCTCTTCTTGGTGCGCGGCTTATTTAGGGTGAATCGCTTGGAAAATGGGTCTTTGAACCCCCCCCCCCCCCCCTATGAGTAGAAGAAAAATAACTTGTGCCATGCGCTCTATGGCCACAAATGCCCTCGCGTCATAAAAAAAAGAAAAATCATCCTCAACAAAATTCGTCTATTTTGCCATCTGTACCCTTGTCGGCCATTCATGCTGCATCTAGTTCTCGCTTCTTCAATAAAATGAGAGAGCAAAATGGCCTTTAATAATGCGTATGCCTCCGCAGTCCTTCTGACCTCGCTGTCATGACATGCCCTCTAATTCCCCGAACAGCTCTGCTGGCTGGGCTCTAGCGTTAAACGTTTCCAGGCTCAGTTTCCAACGGCAGCCTGTTCTATGTCATATACAGGGTGTTTCACCTGAGATTTTACACAGCATTTAAAAATAGGTTTTTTTGTGTTAGAAGCGCGCTTTTTTCGGCATAGCATTGTCAGCGGCGGAGTACATCAGAATACAACTAAAACCTGCTAATTAGAAAAATGGTTAATTAAAATCAGATGGTTAACTTTTTAACTAATACTGTTGGGTACCTTCATTACAGAGACGGGCGTAGCCCATTATGAGTGATTTCCACATCAGTTTTTAGAATTTCCAAAACTCGGTTAGCCTCGGCTCTGATGCCCAACAAATTTTGGCGATTTCCACAAGTTACGTGAACTGGACAGGTTGATTTGCCTGCAAGCTTCTTAAAAGCGCATGTATTTTGGCCCAATATAGGCAAAATTTGTTGGGCGACAGCGCCGAGGGTAACAGCGTCTTCAAATTTCTAAATACAGATCGGGATAATATTCATGATTTAACTGCGCGAAAGAAACGGGGACCAAGAAGAAACATGTACACACACACAGCGCAGACTTCCCGTTTCTTTCGCGCAGTTCAATCATGAACGAAATCCACCAACTAGCCCGCGTCAAAACCCCTCTGAGATAATATTGACTGTGGGCCTCTCAATAATTCAGGAGCCCAACAGTAATAGTTTAAAAGTTGACTATTCAATTTACCTAACCAGCAGCTAGTTAGCAAGTAATACCTGTATTCTGATTTACTCACACCGCTACCGATTTTACGCCGAAAAAAAAAAAACGCTCTTCTAACTCAAAAAGCCTATATTTAAAAATCGTGTAAAGTGCTAGGTGAAACACCCTGTATATCTGACTGCCGCCTTGGTGAGTTTCTCCACAGGCGCTGGGGGCTGAGGGCCGGGAGTTAATTGGTGTACCCATGTAGGAGGTGGTGGCCAAGTGTTATTAGATGGTCAAATCCTGCTCTGATGAGAGGATGCGTTGCCGGCTGTGTTCGCCTATTTGGTGCTATACCAAGTTGCACCCCAGGCCGGGTTATTCGAGTTCACCCACACTCAGATTTGTTTTTCTCAACCTGATAAAGACCTGCGGCGCAACCGGGATTCGAACCGCGGGCGTCTTGCACATGAGGTGGATGCTCCGACTCTACGCCATCACTGCATCCTTAAAGGTGCACTAAAGAGGAGTCTGAACTCTCTTTACCGCGGTAACTCGATCTACACGTTCCGAGCATTCTTAGAAACCTCGAATTATTGTCCTGTGCAGCCGATTTCTCTAATTAGTCCCGTGGCGGCTTGCCTCACTGCCATCGGCGGAGGGATATCTAAAATCAAAGAGTACACGGGTATTTTTATTTCCGCGGGCCTGATTTGCGGCTATGTTGTCTGCGACTGAAACAAGCTATTCTCAGAAAGCTAAAAAAAATAAATAAAAGCGGAAGCGAAGCCTCCGCGAGACTGGCTGAAAGGCACTCCGCGCATTGGTTGACTCCTCCTACCTTCAGCGTTGAGTTACAAAAAAGGGCGCTTTCAGTGGAAAGGCAGGAAAAAACAGTGCTTTTCACGGATGACGGAGCAGCCAACCTTCGTCAGCCCTTTTCTTCGAGGGCTCCTCGTTGAAAGCCTGAAACAATCACCGGCAGTACAACAAGTAGTGTACGAAGCCCCTGTAAGCACGTGGAGTGTATCGTTTAGATGATTTCTCAGAAGTGCCTTAAAGTGGAGCTGTCTGTTTCTCCTGTGAAAGCACGCATGAAGCCACCACATTTGACTACCGCTTTTGCGAACCGCTAATTCAGCACGCAAACTTGTGAGCGTACTTTCAATATTCTCCCAAAGCCCAGATGAGTCGGGTAGTTTTGGTGTGCTGAGAAAAAAAAATGTGCCGCCGGTATCGCGCCGGTGACACCTATAGCATCTGTAAGCCCGATGCGACCGGGCATTGCAGTGTCGTGACACCAATAGCGCAAGGGTTAAGCGGGCCAGCCATGTCCCGTGAAGAGTGCCACAGTTGGAGCAGTGCCTTTGGGTTTCGCGAGGGAGTGTGGAAGGGGTTGTCCCTCACAAGTTGACCTCACTTGACTCCCTAGCAGGAAATGAGCCTTTTGTCTGAAATGTGACGAGAAGACCATCTCCACTTGCAGAAAATGTGCGGTAGCTTGCAAAGACAAGCTGTCATAATTTTCCCTCCTAGCACAGTTATGCTTCGTATGAATTGTACCCGTTCTACATGATTTCCCCTCACTATGTGATGCCTAACAGGGCTTAAGATATGGTAAATAACGAGGATGAGGAGGACGAGTAAAATATTTTCTTGCCATATCTATTTTTAGTGTGTGTGTGTGTGTGTGTGTGTGTGTGTGTGTGTGTGTGTGTGTGTGTGTGTGTGTGTGTGTGTGTGTGTGTGTGTGTGTGTGTGTGTGTGTGTGTGTGTGTGTGTGTGTGTGTGTGTGTGTGTGTGTGTGTGTGAGAGAGAGAGAGAGAGAGGGGGAGAGAGAGGGAGAGAGAGATAGCATGACGTGCTTGACTGCTTAAAACATATACAGCGAAGTATACGCTTCGTTAAAGGAAACATATTTGATCTTTTTGAAAGGGAAGGACCGATTTTTTTCGAGAGTGCGCTCTTGATCGGTCCTCCGATCGAAACGTCAAGTCAAATAAATATGTTTCCTTTAACGAAGTTTATACTTCGTTATTTATACCACCTTAACAAAAAAATCAGGCATCTAGTGAATTCTTAAACACATGTATAACTTTCGGTCTGTCTCAAATTATTTGAGCCCACCCGTGCGACTGACCATTCATCTAACATTCTTGACATTATTTTGACTACTTAGCCTGATTAACTCTGTGCTCCTTCTTATACTACGGGCCTTAGTGACCACGTTGTAGTCCACACTACCTTTTTCACTAATATTACCAAAAGTACTAAAACAAAAAAGTTCTATCGCTGTACGACAAAGGAGACAACATTACCATGAATCGTCATGTTCTTGTATTCTATAACGATTTCGCCTCTCTACATATCCTATGCGTTCTACCGAGTCCAACCGGTCTCTCTACAAGTTCAAGCTGTGGCGCCTAATAACACTTTACATCCCCATCATCAGCATAACAGGGCGACCACGTTCTTCATGGTTTAATAGGTCCGGATCACCGGTACGCATATCCGACGTACCCAATGTTTTGAACAAATCATTATGTTCCGTTTTTACTTCTGCCGCTGCCGCATCCGCCGATGGATGGCATCACCTTCAACCAGCATGGTATTGTGAAAATTATCGACTCGCTAAAATGTGCATCTTCCTGCGGTATCGATGATATCAATTCGAAAGTTTTAAGAAACACCAAACTTGCTTCCAGTCTTTTTCTTTCCCTCATTTTTCAGCAGTCGTTTGGTACTGGCTCCGTCCCACATGACTGGCGAATTGGCATGGTCATTCCAGTTTTCAGGAAAGGTGTCCCATCATGCCCAGGTAAATACGGACCCATTTAATTCGCTAACCAGTGTATGCTCTGAGATCATGGAACACGTCATCTACTCTATTGTTACTACATTTCTAACATCGGTGATCTTTCATCCAAACCAGCACGCACGGATTCCGGAAAGGTCACTCATGTGAAACCCAATTAGCATTGTTCCTGCGTAACATTCATCCCTACCTTCACGGCAATATCACAACTGATGCTCTATTTCTAGATTTCGAGAAAGCTTAGGTTTCTGACCGACCGCATGCAAATTGTTTCCTCTAATGCCCCCCCCCCCCCCCCCCGAATCTCATCATCTTTCACGTTCTTTCAGGAGTACCCCAAGGCACAGTTCTTGGCCCTTGCTCTTTCTAATATACATTAACGACCTGCCTTCCGCAGTAACGTCTACCATCCCCCTGTTCGCGGATGATTGCGCGCTCTACCGCCCCCTAACTAACGCCGACGATATGCTTCTGTCCCCCAAAATGTCCTGGATAGCATGCAGCAGTGGTGCATTACGTGGCTAATGTGTCTGAATACTACAAAGACTACCAATCTCTTTTCACCGCCGCTGAAGTTATACTTCACAAAATTATAAAATTAACCATACTACAATTACTTCAACTAAACCTTTTAGATATCTTGGTATTAACCTCACTAGTGATCTGTCCTGGTCTTACCACGTTAACCAAATAATAAATTCGCCTAATCGAACAATTGGCTATTTCCGTCGTAACCTGTCCATGGCGCCTTCTTCCTTAAAATTACCACCGTCCAAAACATTTGTGCGACATAAATTTGAATACACCCGCGCAATCTCTGGACCACACCAGTCTAACCTCATTTACATTCAATGCACATGCTAACTAGCGCTTAAGACAAGGAGAGAAGACAGACGTACACCGCGAATGCTATAGACATCAACTCTTTTTAGTCCACAGAGACACACTCAATATATAGGCAAACATGTACAACGGATCCCACCCTAAAGCGCATGTGCAACGGCACCTTCTGGTTTAATAATAATAATTGGTTTTTGGGGAAAGGAAATGGCGCAGTATCTGTCTTATATATCGTTCGACACCCGAACCGCGCTGTAAGGGAAGGGATAAAGGAGGGAGTGAAAGAAGACAGAAAGAGAAGGTGCCGTAGTGGATGGCTCCGGAATAATTTCGACCACCTGGGGATCTTTAACGTCCACTGACATTGCACAGCACACGGGCGCCTTAGCGTTTTTCCTCCATAAAAACGCAGCCGCCGCGGTCGGGTCCTAACCCGGAAACTCCGGATGGTGGTGGTGGTAAACATTTATTATTTACAAGGAGGTGTTTGAGCCCAGGCCCTATGGCCCAGGTCCTCACAAATCTAGGTGGAGCTCCTATTCCGGAGCCCCAATGGCGTCTAGCGCCGCTCGCGCCCTGGCGACCAAGGTCCGTTGGGACTGCAGGTCATGGCAGCTGAGCAGCGCCGCCTCCCAGGCCTCCCTAGAAGTTTGGGAGATGAAGGATTGGGAAGGGTGCGGATTGGAAGGGCAGGCCCAGACCATCTGGAGAACGTCCGAGAACGTCGCTCCGCACAGCCTGCAGCCACCATCAAATTCTGAATTGAAGTGTTTCAATACTGCCGGGCACAGCATTAGTATTTGTAAAAATTTTGAGAAGCCATTCGTCTGCTCTCCGGAGACCCTTACAGGCTTCCGGAAAGCGACGATGACTGTCCTTATAATATGTAGTGATGTCTTTGAATGTAATTAGATATTGGGTAGGCTCGTAGTAGGCTTCCTGAGCAAGTGTGAGTGCCCGGGGAGAGAGCGCGCGGGCCGCCTGATCGGCTAACTCATTGCCCTGGAGTCCTTGGTGGCCGGGAGCCCAGATGAGGTTACAGTTTGGAAGGTCGCTGAACCGACAGCAATTTTGTAGGATGCGCCAGGCGAGAGGAGGTATCCAACCCAGCTCATAGTTCCGACAGGCCCCCTTCGAGTCGGTAATGATGTGCTTCACTTGTGGGAGAGAGAGTGCGAGCGCAATCGCGATTTCCTCCGCGTGTGTTGCGCTGTAGGCGCGGAAAGTGAGTCCTGCCACTGTGTTGTTGTCGTGGACCACTGCTGCGGTGAACCACCCCCACGGTGGTGACCATCAATGTCCACGTATTACACGTGTTGTTGTCGACCATAATGTCGCTCCAGTGCTTCCGCACGCGCCTGGCGACGGCCATTGTGGTCAGAGTGTGACATGTTGCGGGGAATGGGTCGGACCCTGATGGCGCGTCTCCAGGGTTCTGGCGCTCGTACCCGTTCCTCAAAGGTGATGGTGTGTTGGATGTGGAGTCGGTCAAGAATGCGGCGACCGGATGGCGTTTGTGATAGGCGCATATATTGGTTGACGAGATGGGCGTCTCGGAGTTCCCGATAGGTGTTGACCACCCCCAGGTCCAACAAACGCTGGTTGGACGTGGTAATGGGAAGGTCAAGAGCCCGTCTGATGACTTTGAGGTGCATGACCTCGAGTTGGTCCTAGTCGTGTTTGCGCATGTGAAGGTAGGGGGCTTGAGCAGAGAATTCTACTCGTTACAAAGGCAGGCGCCAGTCGCAAGGCATCTTTGCTTCGTAACCCCCCACGCTTGTTGGAGACTCTGCGTACCATACAGCCCACCTGATCACCATACATGCGGAGTTTTGCGAGTGTTGTGTCCGGTCTGCGTTGTTGGTGAATAAAGAGACCAAGGATGCGGATCTCCTTGGCCTCTCTAATCGGACCCGAAAGGAGTGTGAGGTGAATTGAAGTGTCGTCCCGAGGAGAGGATCGAATATGGACAAATTCTGATTTGGTGGGAGCACACTGGAGACCACAGTATGCAGCTTAAGTGTCCACTGCCTCCGTTGCCTGTTGTGGGCAGGTCTTCATGTGCCCGAGATAGCCTTCTGTTACCCAGATAGAGATATCATCCGCATATAGGGCATATCGGATGCCGAGCATAGAGCTTAATTTTGCGGGAAGGTCTTTCATTGCGAGGTTGAAGAGGAGGAGAGACAAAACCGCACCCTATGATGTGCCCCGGGATCCGATGGTATAGGGTCCGTGTTCCTTGTCTTGAATTCGAATGTAGGCCTGTCGATTCGTGAGAAATTGCCAGATGTATCGCTATCTATTCTGACCACAGTTGGTATCTTGGAAGTGGCTAAGTATTACTTCATATTTTACATTATCAAAGGCTCCTTTCAAATCCAAGGCCAGGACTACCTTGTCATTGTGAGAGAGTTCTTTGGGCTCTAATGTGTCAGGATGGAGTTATAGAAGGATGTCTTGTGCGGATTTCTGTGGTCGGAAACCAAACATAGTGTCTGCAAAAGTGGGATGTGTTTTGAGGTAAGTGGACAACCTGTCTCGAACCATAGTCTCCATCAGTTTGCCGGCACAAGATGTGAGGGAGATAGGGCGCAGGTGCTCCACATCAATTGGCTTGCCTGCCTTAGGAATAAACGTCACTAAGGGTGTTTTCCAATCCGGGGGGAGAGGAATCTCTCCAAGCCAGATATGGTTGATGAATTCGAGGAGGGTGCGATGGGCTGCATCCGGAAGGTTCGCCAGAAGTTTGACGGAAAACCTGTCCCAGCGTGGTGCAGTACCACGATTCATTTTGGCTAGGGCCTCCTTCAAATCATGGAGCTTGAAGGTAGCGTCCAGCTCTAGATTTGTTGGCCCTATGTATGAGCATTGAGAAAGGCGAGGGTCCACCGTGGTACAGAGATATCTGTCACACAATGTTCGGGCCAGTTGTGTTGTAGTACCGGGAAAGTTATGCATTGCACGTTGTAGGTGCCGCGCCGTTTCTGCACGCGTTTGATTGGGGTCAATAAGTGCACGAAACATACGCCAGGTGTTGCGGCCAGACATCTGGCGTGCAGCAGTGTTGCATCGATCCACCCAGTTAGTGTCGGCTAACTGAGCGGCATAGTCGGCAGCCTTGTGGGTGAGTTCAAGAATGCGGTGCCTGAGTTTCTTGTGTTGCTTCTGCTTTCTCCATCGTTTGGTGAGACTGCGGCGGGCCTCCCAAAGATGGAGAAGATGGTTGCCTACTTCAGGGGTGGAATCAGCGAGCTGAAAGTATTGTTCGTTTTTGCGGAGAGTTGTCATTAGAGAGGTCAGCCATTCTTGATATCCCGAGTGAACGATGTCGACAGAGGGAAGTGTCGAGCGGAATTTAGTCCAATCGGGAATATGTGCTTGCGTTGTGCGGCGTCTAAGGGGCCGTGTTTAAATGGTCGTATTAATGATGCAGTGGTCACTGCCAAGGGTGTCTTGGGTGTTAACCCAGTCGGCATGCCGAATATTGCGGGTAAGGGTCAAATCCGGGTATGTATCCCTGGCTACCGAGTTGCCCATGCGAGTGGGGTTGGCCGGATCGGTATGGAGGGTTGCACCGACAGTCGAAATTAGTTCCGCCAATTTTCTGCCTCGGGGTTCCTCCCTAAGTTAGCCCCATTGCCGACATGGAGCATTGAAATCTCCTACAATGAGCAGGATGTCGCTTCCAGCCACGCGCATTGCTTGTGTAAAGAGCGTAGAAAAAGTTACGTCTTTAAGTTTTGGGGGGCAGTATACATTAAGCACATGAATCGAGGGGTCTTTGCTCCGCAAAGGTAAGACCGTGACCATGACATAGGAGTATTCGGGGGTCGATGGGAGGGTGACCTTTTGTGCTGTATAGTCTTTGTGAACTAGGTTGCAAGTTTGTGTGTCCCTCTGGAAAGTCTGATAGTGAGTTTGGTGTTGGCTCCGGGCTCCTGAAGGGCGACCACGGCCACGAGGAACTCAAAGGTTTCAAGGTAAAGGCGAAAGTTGGCTCGCTTCCACCGGTCCTTGAAACTCCTGCAATTCCACTGGGTTACTGTGAAAGGATGTGTTTGTGTCGGTGCTCGCGATCTAGGATTGGGGGCCATGATCAGAGGTTGAGGGGGTGAAGGATGCTGCTGTGTTAGAGGTTCGATCCACTGCTGCCCGAAGCCGTGCGGAGGGCGCATTCCTCGTTATCGGAATCGTCAATGCGACGAGAGAGTTTTGTAGGGCGTGCGGGAACCCTACGGGGTGTTACGCGTTTAGAGAGACGTGGGTTTTCGTGAATCCATTTCTGGGTTAAGACTGATACCGAGCGCGTGATGCGGGCAGTTATGCTATCCATCTGGGCAGCAATGGCAGCATTTATGAGTTGAGGAAGCTGTGCAGCAATGTTTTCGATAGCCGCCACTCGGGCCTCCAGGGCATGATGGTGCGCTTCACTCGGTGGCGAGGGTACCCGTTCAGTTATATTATCGTCGTCCTCCGTAAGGGAGGGCATAGGAGAAGAGTTTTGAGTGGCCAGAGCGTTAAGTCTGGCTTCGAGCTTCTCATTCTGTGCCCGGAGAAGAGCAAGCTCTCGTTTAAGTTCAGCTTCGAGGGGCGAAGGAGGGTTAGTGAAAGTGGGAGAGGGAAGTGAAGACGGGGAGGACTGGGAGGCCACTCGACTTGCCCAACTGCCCACCTGTGATTGTTTTGGCTCCCGCAGTGGGGCGCGACCGACGACGCCTTTTTACTGACGTGGCCCGGGCGCTGGGTTCCCGGTGTCGCCGCTTGGTGGCGCGGCCTTCTTGGGTTGTGATGGTGCCAGTTGCTGGCGTTCCTTGTCGTTGTCTTGCTTGGAGGTGTTGGCGCGATCCCCTCGTTGCGCGTCTTGATTGGCACCGCCGGGTGGCGTGTTCGCCGCCTTGTCCGAGCGTATTGGTGGTGGTGGTCCTTTAGCCCGCTTAGTGGGCCCGCCAGGTGAATGGATCACTAGTCGAGCGCCCTAACCACTGAGCCACCGCTGCTGGTCCTTCTGGTTTAAGAAATGTAATTCTTTGGATGACAAAGACAACGATGGGTTGCTTACACACGACTGTCGTTCCATGTGAATGAGGAAGGCTTCCAGTATTTCGGGTTCCTTCTGGTCTGAACTTGCAAAAGTGACCCTTATCTGGTTATATATCGGCGCACAGTTATCCTTACAACGTTTGCAATGTGTCGCCAAGTGTCCAGACCCTGACAGTGCCTCGACAGCCGGCTTGTGCTCCATAAGCCGAACATTGATACAGCGGCCAGTTTGGCCGATGTAGCAATTCCCGCATGGCAAGGAAATTGTGTACACCACATTGGTCCTGCAAGCCACATACGGCATTTGATGTTTTTTCGGGCAATGGTTTTATTTCTTTTGTGAGGCAACATTAACAGCTTTACATATTTTGCAGAGCCTATCGGGTGCAGTAAGCACAACTCGGACCTTGCCTTTCTGCGCCACCTTCTTTACGCGGTGTGTCAGCTGGTGGGTATAGCGCAGTGCCACGCATATAGATCGCCCATGAGCTTGTAGCTCAGTCGTCGTTGCCTGTTTCGAAGCGTTTGTCGTTTTCAACAGGCCTTCAACAACGGATGTCACGGGTTCCCTAGGGAAGCCTGCCTTCGTCATGCGATCTGCCTGCAGTTGCACACTCTCAATCACCTTGTGTGAGCAGGACTTGTCTATGCCAACACGAAGAGATTTCTTGGCGATGCATCTCTTTACTAATTTAGAATAGGCCTAACATCCAGGAACTGTAGGCTGCCATCTCCAGAAAGCTCATGGGTGAAATTAAGAACATAGGCAGAAGACTGAAATACTTCCAAAGTTCGTTCGACTAGAACATCCTTTCTGTCATACTGAGTTGTTTTAGCAACTAAAAAAAAGTCGTCGACGTATCCAAAAATCTTTAAAATCTTGTTGTTGTCAAGGCACGCCTCAATGCCTCTGTCCAAACTGGCTAGAAACAATTCACTTAGCGCGGGGGCAACACAAGAACCGATGCACACGCCGGGGCGCTTAACATATATCCCGCCATCAAAATGAACAAAGGTTCTAGAAAGGTAAAACTCTAAAAGCGTTAAAAAATTCACGAAAGAATTAGCTGCATCGTTTTGAAAGCCCACAGTTGCTAAAGATTCAATGCTCTCTTTCACTGTAATTAAACTTTCACTTTGAGGAATGGAATAAAACATGTTTTCGATATCAACGAAGAAGGCACAATTAGCCCCAGAAGACAGTTCCTCTTTTGGAAAAAAATCAATTACATCTTTGGACCTAGCCACTCTGAACGGGCCATTAACAGGAAGGAGCTTCAACCTCTTTTGGATGAAGTGAAAGAGGAGAGCCTGTTTCAGCGACAATCGCACGCAGAGGGATTTCAGGCTTCTGTGTTTTAGCCGAGAAGAATACTGTATAGCCATTCTTGCCAGCACCTTCAATCCTTTTTTTTTTGCAGACTAGCCAAATTCAGGTCATTGCAAAGGAGAATCGCGTGCTTTTTAATCCTTGCACCGGTTGAACGCTTTTTCACTAAATTTTTCTGTATAGCCTCACGCGCTTTGGCTAGGAAGAAGTGTCTTGGTGTCACTGCAAACCCACCTTCCTTCTCGGCAACAAGCAAGGCGAGATCATTAGATTTTAAATAGTCAACACTTGTCTTCGCATTGAGCTTAGCCTTCTTAGAACGGTAATCCTTGCATAGGAGACAGTCCATATATCTTCAGATGTGCAGCGAGTTTTCTTCTCCTCAACAGCCGAGTTTGCAACCTTTTTCATTATTGAGACAAGTCCCACTGTCGTCTTTTTAGGCTCTGTGGAAAACTTCGGCGCGTGACTGAGTACAGGCTCAACCTCCTGCGGTAGGACACACCCACCCACTCACCACACAGCCACCCACACAGCTAGGATTACAAAGAATTATCTGGTGCTTACTGCACCAGATAAACTCGGCAAAATGTGTAAGGCTGCTAATGTTGCCTCAGAAAAGAAAAACAAAAACCATTGCCCGATAAAACATCTAATGCCGTGTGAGGATTACAGGACCAATGTGGTGTACACAATTGCCTTGCCATGGGGGAATTGCTACATCGGCCAAACTGGCTGCTGTATCAATGTCCGGCTTATGGAGCACAAACCGTCTGTCGAGGCACTATCAGGTTCAGGACATTTGGCGGCACGTTGCAAACGTTGTAAGGATAACTGTGCGCCGATATATAACCAGACAAGGGTCATCTTTGCAAGTTCAGACCAGAATGAACGCGAAATACTGGAAGCCTTCCTCATTCACATGGAACGACAGTCGTGTGTAAGCAACCCATCGTTGTCTTTGTCATCCAAAGAATTACATTTCTTAAACCAGAAGGTGCCGTTGCACATGCACTTGTGGGTGTGATCGGCTGTACATGTTTGCCTATATATTGAGTGTGTCTGTCTGGAATAAAACCAGTTGATGTCTATAGCGTTCGTGGTGTCCGTCTGTCTTCTGTTCTTGTCTTAAACGCTAGTTACCATGTGCATTGAATCTAAATGAGGTTAGACTGGTGTGGTTCAGAGATTGCGCGGGTGTATTCAAATTTAGGTCGCACAAATGTTTTGGAAGTTGGTAATTTTAAGAAAGAAGGCGCCATGGACAGGTTACGACGGAAATACCCAATTGTTCGATCAGGGGATTTTTTTTCTTTGGTTAACGTGGTAAGACCATGGCAGATCACTAGTGAGATTAATACCAAGATATTTAAAAGGTTTAGTTGAAGTAATTGTAGAATCGTTAATTTTATAATTTTGCGAAATATAATTTCGGCGGCGGTGAAAAGATATTAGTACAGTCTTTGTAGTATTCAGACACATTAGCCACGTAATGCACCACTGCTGCATGCTCTCCAGGACATTTTGGGGGACAGAAGCATATCGTCGGCGTTAGTTATGGGGCGGTAGAGTGCGCAGTCATCCGCGAAAAGGGGGATGGTAGACGTTACCGTTGAAGGCGGGTAGTTAATGTATTTTAGAAAGAGGAAAGGGCCAAGAACTGTGCCTTGGGGTACTCCTGAAAGAACGTGTAAGTAAGATGATGAGAAG
The DNA here is from genome assembly GCF_052857255.1 of Amblyomma americanum. Taxonomy (NCBI): domain Eukaryota; kingdom Metazoa; phylum Arthropoda; class Arachnida; order Ixodida; family Ixodidae; genus Amblyomma; species Amblyomma americanum. Next base: position 38,445,508 of record NC_135497.1, read on the forward strand.
CCATTAGCGGAAACAAATTGCATGCGGTCGGTTAGAAAGCTTCTAATGCAGTTCAGGACCGGATGAAGATTTAAAAGGGACAGTTTGAATAAAGGGCGGGAATGGGGTACTTTCTCGAAATCTAGGAATAGTGCATCAGTTGGGATATTGCGGTCAAGATAGGGATGAATGTTACGCACGAACAATGCTAATTGGGTTTCACATGAGTGACCTTTCTGGAATCCGTGCTGGTTTGGATGAAAAAAGTTGACCGATGTTAGAAATGTACAAACATTAGAGTAGATGACGTGTTTCATGATCTTAGAGCATACACTAGTTAGCGAATTGAATGGCTTGGTAATTACCTGGGGATGATGGGACACCTTTCCTGAAAACTGGAATGACCATGCCAATTCGCCAGCCATGTGGGACGGAGCCAGCACCAAACGACTGCCGAAAAATGAGGGAAAGAAAAAGACTGGAAGCATGTTTAGTATTTCTTAAAACTTTCGAATTGATATCATCGATACCGCAGGAAGATGAACATTTTAGCGAGTCGATAATTTTCACAATACCATACTGGTTGAAGGTGAGGCCATGCATCGGCGGTTGCGGCAGTGGCAGAAGTAAAAACAGAACAGGATGATTGGTTCAAAACATTGGGTACGTCGGATATGCGTACCGGTGATCCGGTCCTATTAAACCACGAAGAACGTGGTCGCCCTGTTATGCTGACGGTGGGGATGTAAAGTATTATTAGGCGCCACAGCTTGAACTTGTAGAGAGACCAGTTGGACTCGGTAGAACGTAGAGGATACGTAGAGAGGGGAAATCGTTATAGAATACAAGAACATGACGATTCATGCTAATGTTGTCTCCTTTGTCGTACAGCGATAGTAATTTTTTGTCTTAGTACTTTTGGTAATATTAGTGGAAAAGGTAGTGTGGACAACAACGTGGTCACTTAGGCCCCGCAATGTACGAAGCAGCACAGAGTTAATCAGGCTAAGTAGTCAAAATAAGGTCGAGAATGTTAGATGGATGGTCAGTCGTACGGGTGGGCTCAAATAATTTGAGACAGACCGAAATTTGTACATGTGTTTAAGAATTCACTAGATGCCTGATTTTTTTTTGTTAAGGTGGTGTATATAACGAAGTCTACCCTTCGTTAAAGGAAACATTTTTATTTTACTCGACGTTTCGATCGGAGGACCGATCAAGAGCGCACTCTCGAAAAAAATCGGTCCTTTCCTTTCAAAAAGATCGGATATGTTTCCTTTAACGAAGCGTATACTTCGCTGTATATTTTTTAAACAGTCAAGCACGTCACGCTATCTCTCTCTCTCTCTCTCTCTCTCACACACACACACACAGACACACACACACACACACACACACACACACACACACACACACACACGCACGCACGCACGCACGCACGCACGCACGCACGCACGCACACACACACACACACACACACACACACACACACACACACACACACACACACACACACACACACACACACACACACACACACACACACACACACACACACACACACACACACACACACACACACTAAAAAAAGATATGGCAAGAAAATATTTGTCCTCCTCCTTATCCTCATTATTTATCATATCTTAACCCCGGTTAGGCATCACATAGTGAGGGGAAATCATGTAGAACTGGCACAATTCATACGAAGGATAACTGTGCTAGGGGGGAAAATTATGACAGCTTGTCTTTGTAAACTACCGCACCTCTCCTGCAAGTGGAGATGGTCTTCTCGTCACAGTTCAGACAAAAGGCTCATTTCCTGCTAGGGAGTCAAGTGAGGTCAACTTGCGAGGGACAACCCCTTCCACACTCCCTCGCGAGACACAAAGGCACAGCTCCAACTGTGGCACTCTTCACGGGACATGGCTGGCCCGCTTAACCCTTGCGCAATTGGTGTCACTACACTGCAAACCCTGGTCGCATCAGGCTTACAGATGCTGTAGGAGTCACCGGAGTGATACCGGCGGCACTTTTTTTTTTCTCAGCACACAAAAACTACCCGACTCATCTGGGCTTTGGGAGAATATTGAAAGTACGCTCACAAGTTTGCGTGCTGAATTAGCGGTTCACAAAAGCGGTAGCCAAATGTGGTGGCTTCATGCGTGCTTTCACTGGAGAAACAGACAGCTCCACTTTGAGGCACTTCTGAGAAATCATCTAAACGATACACTCCACGTGCTTACAGGGGCTTCATACATTATTTGTTGTACTGCCGGTGATTATTTCAGGCTTTCAACGAGGAGCCCTCGAAGAAAAGGGCTGGCTAAGGTTGGCTGCTCCGTCATCCGTGAAAAGCACTGTTTTTTTCCTGCCTTTCCACTGAAAGCGCCCTTTTTTTTAACTCAACGCTGAAGGTAGGAGGAGTCAACCAATCCGTGGAGAGCCTTTCAGCCAGTCTCGCGGCGGCTTCGCTTCCGCTTTTATTTACTTTGTTTAGCTTTCTGAGAATAAATTGTTTCAGTCGCAGACAACATAGCCGCAAATCAGGCCCACGGAAATAAAAATACCCGTGTACTCTTTGATTTTAGATATCCCTCCGCCGATGGCAGTGAGGCAAGCCGCCCCGGACTAATTAGGGAAATCGGCTGCACAGGACAATAATTCGAAGTTTCTAAGAATGCTCGGAACTTGTAGATCGAGTTCCCGCGGTAAAGGGAGTTCAGACTCCTCTTCAGTGCACCTTTAAGGACGCAGTGATGGCGTAGAGTCGGAGCATCCACCTCATGTGCAAGACGCCCCCGGTTCGAATCCCGGTTGCGCCGCAGGTCTTTATCAGATTGAGAAAAACAAATCTGAGTATGGGTGAACTCGAATAACCCGGTCTGGGGTGCAGCTTGGTATAGCACCGAATAGGCGAACACAGCCGGCAACGCATCCTCTCATCAGAGCAGGATTTGACCATCTAATAACACTTGGCCACCACCTCCTATTATCGCCCGACCCTCAGCTCCCAGCACCTGTGGAGAAACTCACCAAGGCGACAGTCAGATATACAGAGATACAGATATAGTAGGAATTCATGAAGCTCACGGCATACCATCCAGTATAAGGGTTACAACGGTTTCTTTACGGATGAATCAAAAAGCCCTGATCATGTTAGTTTCACTGCGTGTAGGGGGCGCCACTTGTAATCCAACAGGGCTGCCTGAGAGAGGATCAGGAGGCAGCTTTGTGCTGTGCTGCGCTGCGCTGCCCACGGCTACATTAAAGTGTTCGCGCGAGTGTGCTTCTTAGGCGAATGCGCTCTCGGTGCAGGCCATGTTTTGCGCTGATGCATGATATCGTCATTCAGCGTACAAGTCTTCTGTGATCAGGCACTGCAGGTGTGCCTGGTCTAGTGGCGGTCCTGAGGGAGGCGGAGGGGGCGGACGCCCCCCCCCCCCTCCCCCCTTTCAGTGTTTTCCCATGTTTTCCATGTTTTACCTGACTTTTTCAGTCAAAATTCCCTGACTGCTGAATATGCGTGAAAATATATATTGGCCGATGATAACGGAAAGTATACATCATCTACTCGCAGCAAGAAAAAATAAATAAAAATCAATTGAAGCTGCAAAAGCGGCATTTAAAACAGATTTGCTTTTGCTGTTTGAGAGAGCTGATTTCTTCATGAAGGAAGTCCAGGTTAAAACTGCGACTTGCAAAACGATCGTTGCTTCTTATTTTCTAGCTCCTTATTATTATGGCTGGCTGTCCTTTTGCTAATTCTTCCAAGCATCTGATATTTCCGCTAAGCATGTGTGAATGTCAAATTTATCACTTTGAAGTCGATAACAGTAACAAGAATTTGCTGCAAATACAACTGCATATTCTCGAGTAGTTCAAATGAACAAAATAGTTGAAACTGAAAGGCAAACGTGTTACCAAAAATGTAAGGACGAAAACAAAATCACGGTCGATTTGCGCAGTTAGGCCAGGTGCGCTAGCAGTTCGGTTTGCCCTTCAGTTCCGGTGTTCAGCTCACGTTTTCACGGAAGGCAGTCGTTCAGATAGCGATTATGGGCTAATTCCCATTTATTTTTTTATTTAAGGATACTGCAGGCCACTGCTTGGCCCAAGCAGGAATGAATTTACACTGTTACATAACCAAAAGAATAAAATTATACAATATTAGCAGCACACGGATACAAAACATACATATAAACAATATTAGCAGGTAAGTAGACGATGTTACGATTCACAAAATTTTTTGTGAGGAAAAAACAGGTGCCGGTAGCCAATTCCAATCTTGCACTGTTCTAGGGAAAAAAAACTGTATTTAAGACTGTTAGTTTTGGCGAAAAGGGGAGCAAGTGAATGCTCATGAACGCTCCGAGTCCTTCTCACTAGAGGACGCTTAATGCACTCTGGAAGCCTGAGTTTATTTTTTCCTCTTAAACTAATAAATATATGCAGAAGGTCCTTTTCTACTTTACATGTATCGATCCCTGGGAGTCCTCCTACCACTCCTGACGCAGGGGTGCAGCAGTCAAGCGCTCCTATTGCAGGTGCTGCCATCGATGGGATTTGGGTTGGGTTCCTCTCTCCGAGCAGCCTCTCACGATCAAATGAGCTGCTGCTGACACGGCGGGCAGGATGCCAGGTATTTTATTCACTTATTTATATTTATTTGAACCTCAAGGATCCCGCGTGGGACATCACATGAGGATCGGCCGTATGAATGGCGGTTGACAATGACTGTTCCGTGATAATCATGAAGATGGCATGGCTTCCTCAAAGGCGGTCTTGAAATGGGCAGGATCAGGGATTAGCGCTAAGCCGCAGGGAAGGTGATTCGAGTCGTGATCCGTGTGCACAAAAAAACGACTCTTGGAATGTGACAGTGCAGGCACGATGCGGGATGGCCTGTGCGGGGTGTTGGACGCGCTGGTTGAATGAGCTTGCTGTCACGGGGTGAACGATGAAAAAAAAAAACCTACGATGAAGACAGAGGCGTGAAACTCGGCGACGGGAACCGAGAGGGGAAAGTGGCAGCTGAAATTTTAAGGTAGATATGCTACAGTATCGTGAGTATAGTTTGAAAGGATGAAATGAGTGGCACGATTTGAACTGATTAAAGGGCTGAAATGAGGTTATTTAAGGCGGACAGCTGGGCCAGTTAGAGATCTTTAGATTCGATGCACATGGTGACTAGCGCTAAAGCCAAGGACAGAAGAAAGAAAGACGGACACCACGAACGCTAGACATCAAGCGGTTTTATTCCACACAGTCACATTCAAGATATAGTTCGATCCCGGCCGCAGCGGCAGAATTTCGATGGAGGCGAAATTCCAGAGGCCCCTGTGCTGTGCGATGTCAGTGCACGTAAAAGAACCCCAGGTGGTCGAAATTTACGGAGACCTTCACTACGGCGTTCTTCATAGCCCGAGTCGCTTTGGGACGTTAAACCCCCATAAATAAAAAATCATTCAATATACAATCAATCATGTACAACGGGTGCACACCCTAAAGCGCATTTGCAACGGGACCTTCTGGTTTAAGAAATGTAATTCTTTGGATGACAAATGGGTTGCTTACACACGACTGTTGTTCCATGTGAATGAGGAAGGCTTCCAGTATTTCGCGTTCCTTCTGGTCTGAACTTGCAAAGATGGCCCTTGTCTCATTATATATCGGCGCACAGTTACCCTTACAACGTTTGCAATGTGCTGCCAAGGGCCTCGACAGCCGGCTTGTGCTCCATAAGCCGAACATTGATACAACGGCCAGTTTGGCCGATGTAGCAATTCCCACATGGCAAGGCAATTGTGTACACCACATTGGTCCTGCAAGCCACATACGGCATTTGATGTTTTATCGGGCAATGGTTTTCTTTTCTTTTCTGAGCCAACATTAACACCTTTACACATTTTGCCGAGTTTATCTGGTGCAGTAAGCACCAGATAATTCTTTGTAATCCTAGCTGTGTGGGTGGCTGTGTGGTGAGTGGGTGGGTGTGTCCTACCACAGGAGGTTGAGCTTGTACTCAGTCACGCGCCGAAGTTTTCCGCGGAGCCTAAAAAGACGGCAGTGGGACTTGTCTCAATAGTGAAAAAGGTTGCTAACTCGGCTGTTGAGGAGAAGAAAACTCGTTGCACGTCTGAAGGTATATGGACTGTCTCCTAAGCAAGGATTACCGTTCTAAGAAGGCTAAGCTCAATGCGAAAGCAAGTGTTGACTATTTAAAATCTAATGATCTCACCTTGCTTGTTGCCGAGAAGGAAGGTGGGTTTGCAGCGACGCCAAGACACTTCTTCCCAGCCAAAGCGCGTGAGGCTATACAGAAAAATTTTGTGAAAAAGCGTTCAACCGGTGCAAGGATTAAAAAGCACGCGATTTTCCTTTGCAATGACCTGAATTTGGCTAGTCTGCAAAAAAGGATTGAAGGTGCTGACAAGAATGGCTATACAGTATTCTTCTCGGCTAAAACACACAAGCCTGAAATCCCTCTGCGTGCGATTGTCGCTGAAACAGGCTCTCCTCTTTCACTTCATCCAAAAGCGGTTGAAGCTCCTTCCTGTTAATGGCCCGTTCAGAGTGGCTATGTCCAAAGATGTAATTGATTTTTTCTCGAAAGAGGAACTGTCTTCTGGGGCTAATTGTGCCTTCTTGGTTGATATCGAAAACATGTTTTATTGCATCCCTCAAAGTGAAATTTTAATTACAGCGAAAGAGAGCATTGAATCTTTAGCAACTGTGGGCTTTCAAAACGATGCAGCTATTTCTTTCGTGAATTTTTTAACGCCTTTAGAGTTTTACCTTTCTAGAACATTTGTGAATTTTGATGGCGGTATTTGCGTTCAGCGCGACGGTGTGTGCATCGGTGCCCCCGCGCTAAGTGAATTGTTTCTGGCCAGTTTGGACAGAGGCATTGAGGCGTGCCTTGACAACAACAAGATTTTAAAGATTTATAGATACGTCGACGACTTGTTGGTAGTTGCTAAAACTACTCAGGATGACAGAAAGGATGTTCTAGTCGAACGAACTTTGGAAGTATTTCAGTCTTCTGCCTATGTTCTTAATTTCACCCATGAGCTTTCTGGAGACGGCAGCCTACAGTTCCTGGATGTTCGGCCTTTTGTGAGTGACGCACGAGTTTGGTATATGTACCAACCAAGGTCCAAAAAATAACTTTTGACTTTTAGCTCGGCCCAATGTAAATTAGTAAAAAGAGGTATCGCGAAGACATGCCTTCGTGTTGGCCCAGTCAAGTCCTGCTCACACAAGGTGATTGAGAGTGTGCACCTGCAGGCAGATCGCATGGCGAAGGCAGGCTTCCCTAGGGAGCCCGTGACATCCGTTGCTGAAGGCCTGTTAAAAACGACAAACGCTTCGAAACAGGCAACGACGACTGAGCTACAAGCTCATGAGCGAGCTAGATGCGTGGCACTGCGCTATACCCACCAGCTGACACGCCGCCTAAAGAAGGTGGCGCAGAAAGGCGAGGTCCGAGTTGTGCTGCTTGCCCACCTAGCTTCAAAGAGTAAAGCACTGCCTCTTGAGTTATCATAGAGCGATTCCTTCCTGATCTGCTTTTTCCAGTATCCATATAGTTCCACACCATGCTTCTTTTCCGCCCACGCAGGGGCGTCTGCAACATGCAGATGTTGGTGAGTTGCGACACCACAGGTTCCTGAGCGTAAGCAGGGACATCCCCGCAGGGTGGACGATGGTGAACCATGCGTCGGCACGGACCCGAACACCCGCAGCGTGGGAGGACACTACGACGCGTGCGGAAACCAGTTGCGTTTCAGTTTTACTTTTTTTTTTTACTCTGTGCCGACGTTTTAACCACACCAAATGCACGCGAGGTATATGTGCCAGCACGCCTGCCAGTTCGCAGCTTTCGCTTTCTCCCCTGATTTTCCACAAAGTTTTACAGCTGATTTGCGCTTAAATTAAGATACCGGTCATAGTCTTTATTCGCTCTGACCAAAATTGGGAGTCTAATTCGCGCATTTACAAACTCGATCAGATAGCGCATAGTAGGTCGGACGTGACCATATCGACGCGTACTTGAACAACGTAATAGAGGCGGCATCTTTTTTTCAGCCACCCTAGGACTGTGTCGCTCAACCGTGTAGTTCAGTCGCGAAGGAGCGTGTTCATTAATTTCCCGGAATATCGTGCTCCCATGCGCACTCAGTGCGCTCCTTCTGCGAACCCCGATCGTTCGTGCTATGGTGAATGAAATAAGTGCACTCAGAAAGCCATATACGCCGCTTACAGCTTAGTTTTCTACGTGTTCAGTTGAGTTTTTCTGCGTTCAATTACTTTTAAGAGGGCTAGAAAACTCTCTCAACTGTGGAGCTGTTGCAATGTCCCGCGCGCTGTTTTCCTCTCATGTCGTGCGATCGCGGCCGCATGTTATGCACGTTAATGCGTCTGAGGTGTAATACACACTATGCAAGAACTGAGGTGTTTCAGAATCCATGCATTCGATATCCGCGGTGAATAAACTTTGTTCAAAAAGTGGATAATTTATCTATCTTATTGTGAAGGAAGGATGCAGTTCTAAGTTAGAAAGTAGGTATTCCGCAGTGTGCTGAAAAAGCTCCAGGCCGTCTCATTTTATTATCGTTGTGGCAAGCTGCAACAGCTTGCACCGCGACAAAGCCATTTGTCCAGCTTTGGGAGCAAGTCAATTAAGTGTCGGAAACAACCAAACACGCAGATTTCACACCTGCAAGCACAGCTTCCCGGGTTCGATCCCGACCGCGGCGGCTGCGTGTTTATGGAGGCAAAACGCTAAGGCGCCCGTGTGCTGTGCGATGTCTGCTCGTTAAAGATCTCCGGGGGGTCCAAATTATTCCGGAGCCCTCCACTACAGCACCTCTCTCTTCCTTTATTCTTTCACTCCCTCCTTTACCCCTTCCCTTACGGCGCGCTTCAGGTGTCCGCCGATATATGAGACAGATACTGGGCCAAATTCCGTTCCCCAAAAAACAATTATTATTATTATTATTATTATTATTATTATTATTATTATTATTATTATTATTATTATTATTATTATTATTATTACTTGTCCTCTGTGGCAGCGCACAAAGCTCTCCCATAGCGTTACGCGGAACCACCAGAAAAGGTACTAGGGACTTTTAGAGCAGGGTGACTATCGGTTAGGGGCATGGGGCAATAGCGGGGCGCCTGTGCGCATGCGCAGGACAATAACGCGTATTAACCAGAATAAATGCTATTAACCGGAAACTTTGAAATGCATTTTGCATACGTTGCAGTTTTGTGCTCATGTTTGTATTTTGCTTTGTTCCTTTTCGAACAGCCTTACTTTTTCTTGTGGAAAAGCTTGCTTTCTGCCTCTTCCCTGTAACGGCCTTCACCGGCAAACAGTATTCGAAAATAAAACGCCTTTCCGGTTATTCCCCGCTATTCCCCTATGCTTCTAACCGAAAGGGTCACCCTATTCTAGAAGCGTCTCTTAAAGCACTAAGAACTCCGACGTGACGCATCCATCCCGAGTTTTCTTACCTCCATGCTATGCGCGGTTTTGCAACTGTGGCGGCCACCACTGCACAGTCACGCACGCAGAGCTGCTTACAAAGCTGAGCGTAGTACATCTGATTACACATGGCACAACCGGATCGTGACATCGGAGGTGAGAAAGCGCCATCTTTCGGTGAACGCATGAGTGCTGAACTCACGGATGGCGCAACTGCTCTTCCCGCCATGGAGGAAGTTTTTTCTTCCTCCATGCTTCCCGCACATGGTCCATGCTCCACGCGTCCTCGCCATCCTCGCTCCTTCTGCTCTTCTCCTTCCACCACCTGGTCCGTTGCGGACGGGACGACTACGCGAAACCGGGGCAACGAGGCTAATACACAGTTAGCACTGTAATGTGATAATACAGAAGCGGTCAGACATGCCGCGGTGGCTTAGGGCGCTCGGCTACTGATCCGCAGTTCCCGGGTTCGAACCCGACCGCGGCGGATCCGTTTTTATGGAGGCAAAACGCTAAGACGCCCGTGTGCTGTCCGATGTCAGTGTACGTTAAGGAATCCCAGGTGGTCGAAATTATTCCGGAGCCCTCCACTACGGCACCTTTCACTTCCATTCTTCTCTTAGTCCCTCCTTTATCTCGTTCCTTACGGCGCGGCTAAGGTGTACAACGATATGAGACAGATACTGCGCCATTTCCTTTCCTCAAAAACCAATTATTATTATTATTATTATTAATACGCAGTTGATCATTGGTAACGGGGACATCTGGCTAGACGTCGAGGGCGGTGAACTGACGTTCGCGCAGTGAATTGGGCCTACAGTTTCCGATTTTTCTGACACTTCATATCATAATGGTGTAGCCCAACGAAAACGGAACGGAGGATAGAAGGAAGCCGAAGCCACGGAGCGCTAATTGGGAGGTCGACTGTATCAAACACTGCTACTGTCATGCCATCATTTTAAACGCGCGTAGATGTGGCGGTTTTGCGTAAAGTTCGGGCTTGAATTTTGAAGTCACTTCATATTCCGTTTCCCCTCTCAAAGTCTTAGTCTCGTTTGCTTATCGAAGCACCCCAAAAGTGAGGCAGAAGAGGTGCATAAGCCATCCCGTACGTCGTTTTAGTGTCCGAGAGAAAAACCAACGCAGAGCGAGGCAAGCCAGGAAAGTGTTGCGGCTGTCGTGGAGAGGAAGGCAGCTCTGAAAGGAGGAAAAGCGCCGTAAGGGAGGGATATGGGTTCATTTGGACCACCTGGTCCTTTAATGTGCGTTGACATCCCATGGACGGAACACACGGCGCCTTTCGCGTTTCGCTTCCATCGAAACGCAGCCGCTGCAGCCGGCATTGAACCGGATCCTTCGGCTGTCGGAGGGTCAGGGTTCAATCCCGCCCTCTGTAATGTTAAGGTAGTCCTTTGTACATGAATGTACTTGTACTTGGTGTTTTCATACACCTTGCACGCGGGGTGTTTCGCAAAAGAGCCAGCCCGAAAATGAAAAAAGTGACCCAAAGGTGTTGGAGCGACTCGCACGCTGTTACCTCCGAGCCATTGACGATTTAGCGCTCCTTACACCCGTATACACTCTTCAGGAAAAATGCACGCAATGGGTTTCCCGCTTTTTTTTTTGCTTTTCTTAATGTGTTCTTTAGGTTCACCATTATAACAGTTACATAATGTAATATACCTGTATTACTCGAGCTCTTCATAGAAGCAGACAGGCTGTGCACCAACAAAAACCATTCATTGACTATCAAATCACAATACTGTAGAAATGTGGAAATTTTTATTGTCAGAACAAAGACATCCAAAAAGCACAAGAAGCTTCGGCAATGAATTCCTTACTGCCATCCAAGGAACGACTGCACCATGCCTGCTTTATTGGTGCTATGGTGCTGCAAAATTAAAATTCGATTGCAGTTACACGTGCCTCCTAATTTTTTCAGAGGAAACAATAAAAAATTCATGCCTGTGCACCATTATAAACCAGCCTGAGGAAGGCTCGGACTGTGACACTAACTCCCAGGAATAGCTTGTACACAAACATAAGGCAGCTTATGCTGAACATCCATAATCTTGACAGTATGGCAGTTGTAGAGTGAAGCGCAGTGGTGAGCCTGCTGAGTATTCTTCCTCCCTCGACGAACAGGTTCTCAGCCGCCTCAGGATTTCCTTCGCAGAACGGCATGCATGGAGCGAGTCTGCATTTTACACAAAAACAGTACATTTCATGTCAGTTTGCTTTGCTCAATGATCCTTATAAAATGCCGACAAACTTCCCATTAATGAGGTGTGATATTATGCATGCTAACGCTAACAGAGAGAATAAAATCTGCCCTTGTGGCGGGCGAGCGCCAGCTGTTGTTCCCTAAACCATTCCAAGGAGGCCATTGTGGTTTCAGAGAAAATAGCTAAGCGGCATTATAAGAACAACGTTTGAGCTGGAAAGCTACCTGTTAGGAAATGGAGTGAAGGTTATCAGGCGATGCAATTATTTCTGCATGAATTGCTACAAGCTTGTGCAAACCACGCACTAACCTTGCTGGAGAGCGAACTGACTATAAAAGGCCCAAAACACCGCGACAACAGACGAAAATATAGCGCACTTCATAATGCTTCACAAACACACCAACGTTAAGTCGGTGTAATATTCACTGTGAAAGAAGAAAATATAGTATCTGTGTGAAAGTCAGCGATGCAACCCCTTCCATCACAGTGGTCCGCTTCAACGCAACACAAAGCATGCATTCATCATTATACCAAGTATGTGACATCTTGAAAACCAGGCAACAGTACCAAGTTAACATATCTTTCGTGTCAGCAGCCAGTAAACTCAAAAGCCATTGAGAAAAATTTGCACGAGGTCACTAAACTCTTTCACAGAAGGCCGCCGGGCCAGTTGGCGCATGATGCTTGGCAAATCCGCGCAGGGTAACAGGACACCGACAAGATGACACAGGTACAGCGCCAACAACTGAAGAATTTATCGCTTTGCTCGCAATAAATACATGATGCATCATCCCAAATACCGAGAACGAAGGTCATGGAATCATCATTTTGTGACATCTCTCGTGACTATTTACCCAGATATTATCACGGATTACATCCGTGACTGGATTATATATCCAGTCAATTTCTTTTTTCATTAACATTATGGATGATGTGCTTCTGCAGGTTGAGGAATTCGCATATATGATGTACACCTCATATATCTCGCGCATGAGCTATCGATTATATTTCCTCAAAATTTTACAACTTCCAAAGTGCGGAATGCATTCACTGTACAGCACGTGTCTTGCTTGCTTGCTGCCATATCCTGTCTAAGTTGTTGAAATGCTCCATTAGACGAATGTTAACACGCCAGTCTTTTTCCCAACATATGATGCTCAGCATGACAAAGGGATTTTGTAAAGCAAGTCATTGTCGCATGCTGTGAATTTGTCTCATTGCATGCGTCTTACACCGGGCGGTCTTTGAAGCACCTTTGCTCGGTGCGTTGCATATGGCCGATTCACACGACGGACCGCTCGCCCGCGGCCCGCGCATCACGTGTTCGTGCGTCACCAAATCGAGAGGCGTGCTGTCGGCCCGCGGACTGGACAACCAAGGAAGTTCAAGTGCCTCTTCCCTTCGCGGGAATTAGCGGCGGCCCGCGAAGATGCCCGCGCTAGCTCTGGCAACCACCGCTCTTGCCAGTATTTCGGCTGCCGCATTTCGCTGAGCTGGCGCGCTGTTTTGACAAGCTGCACTGCGTTCGCTACCATGACGAAGTGATCGACGGGGCTAGCAAGACGGCCCAGGCCATTGAGGAATTGGACAAAGGGCCACACCTGCACCATTCAATCGCAGTCATGGGTCGCAAGGAAAAACCAGTTTGACCAGCGTTGACCAACACTTTAAAATAATCTGGCAACAGTGGCACACACAGCGCGTCGTCTGCTCTTGTGGCCCGTCGCATCCGCTTGACGTCATCGAATCGCAGGCCAGTTTTTAGTGGCGCATGAACACGTGATGCGCGGGCCGCGGGCGAACGGACCATCGTGTGAATCGGCATATATACTAAGTTCACAGCGGCCCGCCCGACCACTTTCTTTAGCACGTGGCTGACAGAGTGCGCATATGGCATGACAGCTAACTTCCGTATTCTTTCTGAAGCCTCGTGTGGGTAGATCGGCAAATTTCTTTTATTACCTTGAAGCCAAGGCTGCAGATGAGGTCATCTGGGAAACTAGCTCCACCTAACCGTGTCAGTTGGGCCTCGACACTTTCCTGCTGACGGTCAATACACAATCTGTTTAGGGCATTTTTCAGTGCGTCTGTAGCCACAGCATTTTTTCCGACTGCGGAAGATAACACAAGAACATATGGGCCTCTCCGCTGTACAGTCATAGATCGAGAAACTTAAATTGTACCTCCACTGGCATTTCATTGGTTAGCTAAATGTTGGCAAGAGCTTCGGAGGTCTTAAAGATGTCAGCAATGACCTTGTGTTGTCCTTGGTTTGCTTGATGATTACCAGGAAGATGCACACAAATCGGAAGGTTGTTATCATATTCGTACCACGAAAAGCTTCTATTAGTTGACGATATTGACAGTCAGGTCAGCAGAAGGTCACGAGAATTGGTGCAACACAGGAACAGGTGCATACTCCTTGCCACTGAATGTACAGATCATCATTAAATTTAACATAGGTAGAACACAAATAGATGTTTAACAACACCAGGAATCCTTCCGCATTGGTTCTGGAATCGTGCTGCTCACATGGAACCAATGCCTTCTCTTACCATCTCAGACATGGCGGTATGTGGCAGCGTGTAATGTGCCTAAGTCCTTGATTACAATGGAGTACACACTTCTTCTGGACAGCTGTTCGAGAGGAACGCAGGCATTTCAGGCTTCTTTGCCAGGAAAAAATCTTCCGCGGTGAGCAATTCTTGCAGATACCACCCTAAGGGTTGCTGCCACGATCCTTAATTGTTCAGAGACAATGAAACCAGAAGGCCGGTTATCCTTTTGTGTTTCTGCCTTAACGAAGGCATAGGCCCTCACCCATCTTCACAGAAGGCCCTATGTAGGGTTCGGCGCGCTGTCGCATCTTTTTGTACATGTGTTGCGAATATTCCGCGAGAGGGCAGTGACCTTGGCTGCGCGTCCGGTTTTGTTTTATTTTGTTTTGCTTTGGTGCACGTCGTTAGAAGGGGACTCATGCCTTTTTGGTTAGTCTCTCCATTCGTCCTTGCGGTTTCCTTCGCCGCTCCGGACGGCGGGGCTATCTGCCGGTCTCGACCTTGGACCCCTGTCCCCTTGGCGAAGGATTGCGAGACCACCTAGGGACGAACTCGGGGGTAAGGGAAAACGCTGACATCAGTCCTGAGCTTTCCTCTTCGTTAAAACTGAAGAGCCGCAGTTAGCAGTTTATTTGTGCGTGTGGAAAGCGGCGCGGGCATCTTCGGGGTGTACCCGCGAAGGGAGCCGCGCCCGTGTGCTTTTGTCTCTAGCGACTCCTAGCAGGGAGGCGCTCGGTCTGGCCGAGCTCGGAGGCAGTGACCGTGGAGAGCTGGCGCGAGGCGCGCCAGTTTGACTGTTGGGACGCGGTGTCCCTCGCCTCTGTGCAGGCGGTCGGCTAGGCCGGCCGCGGATAGTTGTGGCCGTATACTGACTCACTAAATCTCTCACTAATTTCTCACTAAATCGCTTCGCCTGTAAGTCGTATCATCGAGAAGCCTTCAAGCGGTGCATCCAGTTTCTGGAAATCACCGGAGCAACACCTCCGGCAAACCTTTACTCCCAAGTTTGGTCAAGTTGTTGGCTTCACACAAGTTTTTGGGCTTCGTTCTTCAATGTTTGGCACTTGACTTTCTTTTGCAGCTTGTAGAATTTATTTGCAATGGCTTCATTTGTGTTCGCAGTAAGTAGCTGAAATTAGTATGCAACACGCCCAGAAAAGGTGCTTCAAAGACAGTCCAGTGTATGACGAAGCACAGAGAGAAATTCACAGAATGCGACAGTGGCTTAGTGTACAAGATCTCTTTGTCATGAAGAGCGTCATATGTTGGGAAATAAGGTCGGTGTGTCAACATACATCTAATGGAACATGTTGGCAACAAACACAGGACATGGCAGCATGGTAGCAAGACACTTGTCGGACTATGGGTGCATTCCACAATTTCGAGAATGTAAAATTCTGAGAACACATAATCTATAGCTCATGCGCGAGATATACCAGACGTACATCATATATATGAATAGTTCAACCGGCGTAAGCACATCGTCAGTAACATTAACGAAAAAAAAATTGGCTATCTGGATAAATAATCACAACAGATGTGACAAAATGATGATTACATGACTTTCCTCCTCTGCAATTTGGATGATGATTGCAGTATTTATTTTGAGCAAAGCAATAAATTCCTCAGCTGTTAGCCAGCGTTTTATCTGTGTCTTGCCTGTGTCCTGTTACCGAGCGTGCTGTTTTGCCAAGACTAACATTCTGTCACATATTCTTAAGAGATGAAGTCTAGATCTGGAAAACGACCACAAGGGGTTCCAAGCAGATGTTTGCTTTCTGCACCCACTCTCGAAGAAATACAGACGCATCAACATGTGCGTCTGGAGATCACACAATGCTAGCTGTGGCATATACAATTTTTTTTAATCCACGTGTTCTGGTTCTCTTTATTTAAGGCATACATGCGCCATGTAGTGAACGAAAGTCCTAACTAGATAAATAAAATAAATCATTTTGCAAACATCGCTACTTTTAAATGGTGTTATCAAATGGCCACATTCACCCTTAGGACAGATCTGCATTTCATCTGCCATTACATATGAAACATGAAAATACCAAGCAGCCAGATGAATGAATAAAATTTATTCGGCAATTTAGCAAAGGTACATACAGTCATACCACTCCACTGGTCCAGATGAGTATGCTGCTCAGGAGCAGCAGTATCCACATGGGGCGAATGCCTGCACCTGTCGAACCATCCTACCTCTTACTTCTACGGCGGACTCCGTAATGATAGCAGTGAGATTATCATCCATTGTTTGAACATTAAGATCACCTTCCCCAGTTAAAGCCGAATAACTGTTCGTCAGTGAAATCCTGAATTTCTCTACTTTTTCTCTCACTGCTTACTCGTTAAAGGGCCTCCGCTTCACTAGTTTCTTCCGGTCCCTCTTCAAGTCTACGCTAATTCGAAACTATACCACTCTGTGGTCACTACAACGTACCTTTCCGAGGACCTACACATCCTGCACAATGAAAGGTGGACCGCATATATTATGAAGTCTTACTTCATTTTTAAAATCTCACCATTGGGGCTCTTCCACGTCCACTTCCTAGAGGCTTTCAACGATCGGGTCATCATGGCTGGATGTAGGCGCGCCGGCGTATAAACCACCTTCAGCTTGTACTTTATTAAGCGTAATTACATTATCTGCCACGCTCTCGTTAATGCTATAGCACTCCTGTATGTTGCCAGCTATGTCCTGATTGATCCCGAGTCCGACACCAAGTTCTCGTCAGTCCGCTAATTAGATACTACCAGACTACCTGTCCTTTCCAGGATTAAGGTAAGAATGAAGTCAATTCATGCATAGTGACAAAATTACGAAGAGATACTGAAATTGATACAAACAAAACCGCAACAAATTATGCTTGCTAGGTGCTACACAAATTATCGTAAAGCATGCAGACATGAATGAAAACTCATCCCGAGATACCACAGGCAACACGTCTGCAGGTAGCTGATTCTAGTCGTATGTAGTTAGCGGAAAGAAGGAATATTTGAAGCAATCTTTAGCAGCATTGAATTCTTTGACATGCAGACTGTGTTTATCACGAGTGCTATCCACGATAGCACAGTACTTGCCAGCCCCTTAGTATATACTGTATACGGCTCACCTGTCCTCCTAACCTCACTAAGCCCTATGACATCCCGTTTAGTACTCTCTAGCTATTTCATCGAACAGCACTGCTATAGGCTAGCCTCGATGGATAAGGTTCTAGCATTAAACGCTGCCAGGATCAGTTTCCAATGGCGGCCTGTCCGCGGAGCCAGAGATTATTGCACCCTCCGCTGCGTCACAGGTCTGACCGCCGCCTTGGTCGGTCGTTCCGCAACCACTGGGGCCGAGGGCAGAGGGTTAATTCGTGTAACCATATATGTGCAAGGTTGTGGCCAAGCACTACACCATTGTGGCCAAATCCTGCTCTGGTGAGGGAGTGCGTAGTCAGTTCTGGTCACCGAGATCAGACCGCACCCCAGGCCAGGTTATGCAATTCCATTGACACGCAGGGCTTTCTTTTTCGAATCCGGTGGAGAATTTCGCGGCACCGGGATTCGAACCCTGTCCTCTTGCACGCGAGGCGGATGCTCCACCCCTAAGCCACCGCTGCATCGCCCAAAATAAATCAGCGGGACCGAAATGCGCGCTGCAAACCTGCAGTGCTACTTTGTACTCTTGCTTTCTTCTTGCGCCTAGACCATGATTTTTTGTGTTTTACTTCTCTATGGGCAAGCCAGATGCGATGGCGGGTGGGCTGAAATCGTGTGTGCTTGAAGCGCTAGCTTCCCCGAGTACCATGAATAGGAGAAAAGCCGGACATTTTCTTGGCACCCTTGTTTTCTCTCCGCGCATGCGTTCCCGCCGCCTTTCTTCCCGCGATTAGAGCCGCTGAGGTAGGTGCGCCGCGGTAGGTGTCGCACCTGTCGCTCCACGCTGTCAATATCCGAACGCTTTGCATACCAGACCAGCCATGCTCCTTCCCTGAGGCCCAGGGTTTAGAGATAACAATAGTCATGTAAATAAATCTTTGGTGGAAATTAGCAAAAAGCGATTGGAAGATTGGGGGCTCAAAAGTAGAGAGATGACATAAGGTTAAAATTGTAGGAAGACTTATTTTAAAGAAAATGGCGAATTTTGAAAACTTACAAGGCAGTTAAACAAAAATAAAGGAAAAACTGAGCATGGTGGCAACTGCCATCACCCCGCTTCAAAGGGGACGCTCATACCTTATATCCATTCATCCATCCATCGAACAGCCTAACGCTTTGCATACCAGACCAGCCTGGTGGTGGTCCCACTTAATCGTTCTAGGGGGCGCGGCCGCACTTCCTTATACAAAAAATAAAATAGAACAATCGATTTCTTTGTTTGCTTTTTATTTGTAGAACAAATTTTTCGCGCTTTATAGTTGAACAGCAAATGGCGAACGACATGGAGGTTTTACCATAACTCATGCTTTGAATATTGACGGTTACCTGAGCAATACTCGTATATAATCATTTTATATTTATCCCACAATACTATAAGTTGAATGATAGCGCCATTCATGAAGAGCAAAGTAACTGTAAGCGAAAAGTAAACGACATATGCATCCTTCCTTAATATAGCTTTTGCTTCGAATAATTAAACATTTACACATGTACTCCTTTCCACGGACGCTCATTTCACGAAAACCAGTCCTCAGGTTTCTTTTCTTTTTACAAAGCGGTCTGTGACACGAGATGTTCTACAACGCAAGCATCAAGGGCCTCAAGGGTGGTAGCCTGGCAGTGGGGCGCCACTCGTCTGCCGGGTCCATTTTGATATCCAGACGAGTGGCTCAGACGCAAACGTTCTTGCTCTCGCAGCTCGGTTGTAGACTGCCATACACCGGTCTGCAAGACTTTCGATTCTAGAGTCGTTGCTTTCGACGCCTTCTGTCACGAGAACACTGGCCAGGCAAATGTGCAGGCTGTGCACGGAAAGGATTTCTGCGTGCCCACGCTCGCTGGCACCGTTGGAAAGGAAGCTGAGGTGGACGCCTCGAGCGACGGATGTGTGCTGAGCTTCTTCGATGGCAAGAAGGAGCTGGCTTTACAGGAAGTACCTGCAGAGGCGGGGCGAGAGCGCGTAACCTTGCGCGTATAGAGCGATGCCCTCCCCCCTTCAACCGGGAACGGAAGTGAACGTAGCGGAAACGACTCGAATGTTCGAGAGAAAATTGGAGGGGACACTTAATCCAATATATGCAGACGGTCGTTCCCTACTTTACATTCATAGACCCCCGGGAGTCCTCATACCCCTCCTGGCGCAGTGGTGCAGCGGTCATTAATTCAACTGCCACCTACCAGGGTGGGCAGTTTGCTCACTAAGCGCTGACGCCGCAGGGTCACGTGACCTAGGTGCTGTCGCGTTACAATTCACGCCGACCACTTGCGACGCGCGCCCCGGCGGGAGGGTGAGCGTCAGCTCCACACTCCCCTCTCCCCCAAAGCGGCGGAACGACCATGTCCTCCTTCGGATAGAGATTACCGCACGCGCTGTTCCCCTTTCCACCTTCAACAAGAATATCCTCTCTCGCTCTCAGCTGCGCTGTCGACGACGCTATGTGTGTGTGCGCGCCTGCCATGGCGCGCAGGGACGAGCAGACGCGGAGCGCCGCACAAAAGAAGGTCCTGAGTCAGCCCGCGCCGTAGGCCTAGCTTCGATGAGGGGTAACTCCTGGGGAAACACCGCTGAGCGGCCAGCCGACGACCTGCGAGGGAGCGCGGGCCAGTCTTCGGGACGGCGCCATCCTGGCCCAGCAGTCGTCGGGCTGTCGCTGTGCCCGGCGAACAACGTGTGTTTATTTGGCGTGCCTGTCTCGTACATTGCTGCACTGTTGTAAGATCTCTAATGGTACTGTAGCCTTTTTTGCGTATTGTGTTACATGCGTTGCATTGTATTAGAGAACACTGTGTACACATTCTTACGAGTGCCGCGTAAGCACCTCTGTATCGACTCTGCTATGCGAAGCTTGTTTTGCAGCCAACCTTTGACTCCGACCCATCCTCCGGCTTGCTACCGGCGAAAGCTGGGCACCAAACGACCACAGCCTTCTGTCCCTTGGTGGCTGTTCATCCGGTTGAGCCTGCCCCGCCGAGCCGAGGGCGTCTCCTTTGTGACCGGGACCGCTACCCCCGCACGCTTTAAGGGTGTTTGGGAATGCGCCCCACCCGTGCACACGTGACAGCGGGACCCGCACGAATCCACTGTTGAACTTTTTCAATGAGACTTCGTTGTGGCGGAAAAGCTACTTACACTGTACAAGCAATGTTCCGGTGAACGTACAAAGTAGGGTCGGCTTGACACGTCACACAGTCGCGGAGAGGAGCTTTCCAGTTCTGCGTCAAAGGTCACTTCTCGCCCCGTCACAGGTTTTTGAGGCTGGTGATCTTCTTCCCCGCGTGTCGGGTGAGCCTATTATTTTGGACTCCATCGGGACCCCGCGCTGTCCTGGCCGAATGTACTTAGGTGCTGCTTCAGAGGTATTTCTTCTTCTTGCTTCGCAAAATAACCAGTGGCAAATTTTATCTACGTGCTCCGTGAAAGCCCGAAAATGGACGTTCAGGAAGGTGTGCAAAGGCTGTCGGGGGGGGGGGGGGGGGAAGGGGGGGGGCGGCGTCCGCCCCCCTCCGCCTCCCTCAGGACCGCCACTAGACCAGGCACACCTGCAGTGCCTGATCACAGAAGACTTGTACGCTGAATGACGATATCATGCATCAGCGCAAAACAGGGCCTGCACCGAGAGCGCATTCGCCTAAGAAGCACACTCGCGCGAACACTTTAATGTCGCCGTGGGCAGCGCAGCACAGCACAAAGCTGCCGCCTGATCATCTCTCAGGCAGCCCTATTGGATTACAAGTGGCGCCCCCTACACGCAGTGAAACTAACATGGCCAGGGCTTTTTGATTCATCCGTAAAGAAACCGTTGTATCCCTTACACTGGATGGTATGCCGTGAGCTCCATGAATTCCTACTGGATAACATTTGCATCGCCAACGTTTTTCTTATATTTTGTCAACGTCAGGGTGCCCGGTACGCCTGCCTCGCCCCCCATGAGCAAGAACGAAGGAGAAGATAGCAAAACTGTTGCTTTGCGAAAAGCAAAATGCCGAGTTACCGCAGCAGTGGCGTAGTCGACTGAGCATCCGCCTCGCATGCGGGAGGCGCGGGGTTCGATTCCCTGTGCCGCCGGGTACCCACCGGTGATGCAGTGGCTGCAAGCTTCTTTCCCCTGGTCTGGTGGTGCGCGGCTTATTTAGGGTGAATCGCTTGGGAAATGGGTCTTTGACCCCCCCCCCCCCCCCCATGAGTAGAAGAAAAATAACTTGTGCCATGCATTGCGCTCTATGGCCACAAATGCCCTTGCGTTATAAAATAAAAGAAACATCATCCTCATCAAAATTCGTCTTTCTTGCCATCTGTATCCTTGTCGGCCATTCATGCTACATCTAGTTCTCGCTTCTTCAATAAAATGAGAGAGCAAAATGGCCTTTAATACTGCGTATGCCTCCGCAGTCCTTCTGACCTCGCTGTCATGACATGCCCTCTAATTCCCCGAACAGCTCTGCTGGCTGGGCTCTAGCGTTAAACGTTTCCAGGCTCAGTTTCCAACGGCAGCCTGTTCTATGTCATATACAGGGTGTTTCACCTGAGCCTTTACTCAGCATTTAAAAATAGGTTTTTTGAGTTTACGTGCACTGGACGGGTTGGTTTGGCTGCAAGTTTTTTAAAAGCGCATATATTTTGGCCCAATATAGGCAAAATTTGTTGGGCCACGGCGCCGAGGGTAACAGCGTCTTCAAAATTTCTAAATACAGATCGGGATAATATTGACGGTGGGCCTCTCAATAATTCAGGAGCCCAACAGTAATAGTTTAAAAGATGACTATTCAATGTTACCTAACAAGCAGGTAGTTAGCAGGTAATAGCTGTATTCTGATTTACTCACACCGCTGCCGATTTTACGCCGAAAAAAAAAACGCTCTTCTAACTCAAAACGCCTATATTTAAAAATTGTGTAAAGTCCTAGGTGAAACACCCTGTCTATCTGACTGCCACCTTGGTGAGTTTCTCCACAGGCGCTGGGGGCTGAAGGCCGGGAGTTAATTGGTGTACCCATGTAGGAGGTGGTGGCCAAGTGTTATTAGATGGTCAACCCCTGCTCTGATGAGAGGATGCGTTGCCGGCTGTGTTCACCTATTCGGTGCTATACCAAGCTGCACCCCTGGCCGGATTATTCGAGTTCACCCGCAGTCAACTTTGTTTTTCTAATCTGATAAAGATCTGCGGCGCAACCGGGATTCGAACCGCGGGCGTCTTGCACATGAGGTGGATGCTCCGACTCTACGCCATCACAGCGTCCTTAAAGGTGCACTGAAGAGGAGTCTGAACTCCCTTTACCGCGGGAACTCGATCTACACGTTCCGAGCATTCTTAGAAACTTCGAATTATTGTCCTGTGCAGCCAATTTCCCTAATTAGTCCCGTGGAGGCTTGCCTCACTGCCATCGTCGGAGGGATATCTAAAATCAAAGAGTACACGCGTATTTTTATTTCCGCAGGCCTGATCTGCGGCTATGCTGTCTGCGACTGAAACAAGCTATACTCAGAAAGCTAAACAAAGTAAATAAAAGCGGAAGCGAAGCCGCCGCGAGACTGGCTGAAAGGCACTCCACGCATTGGTTGACTCCTCCTACCTGCAGCGTTGAGTTCAAAAAAAAGGGCGCTCTCAGTAGAAAGGCAGGAAAAAACAGTGCTTTTCACGGATGACGGAGCAGCCAACCATAGCCAGCCCTTTTCTTCGAGGGCTCCTCGTTGAAAGCCTCAAATAATCACCGGCAGTACAAGTAGTGTATGAAGCCCCTGTAAGCACGTGGAGTGTATCGTTTAGACGATTTCTCAGAAGTGCCTCAAAGTGGAGCTGTCTGTTTCTCCTGTGAAAGCACGCATATAACGCCACCACATTTGACTACCGCTCTTGTGAACCGCTAATTCAGCACGCAAACTTGTGAGCGTACTTTCAATATTCTCCCAAAGCTCACATGGGTCAGGTAGTTTTGGTGTGCTGAGAAAAAAAAAGTGCCGCCGGTATCGCTCCGGTGATTCCTACAGCATCTGTAGGCCTGATGCGACCAGGGATTTCAGTGTCCTGACACCAATTGCGCAAGGGTTAAGCGGGCCAGCCATGTCCCGTGAAGAGTGCCACAGTTGGAGCTGTGCCTTTGGGTCTCGCGAGGGAGTGTGGAAGGGATTGTCCCCCCAAAAGTTGACCTCACTTGACTCCCTAGCAGGAAATGAGCCTTTTGTCTGTCTGAACTGTGACGAGAAGACCATATACACTTGCAGAAAATGTGCGGTAGCTTCCAAAGACAAGCTGTCATAATTTTTCCCCCTAGCACAGTTATGCTTCGTATGAATTGTACCCGTTCTACATGATTTCCCCTCACTATGTGATGCCTAGCAGGGCTTAAGATATGATAAATAACGAGGATGAGGAGGACGAGTAAAATATTTTCTTGCCATATCTCTTTTTTAGAGTGTGTGTGTGTGTGTGTGTGTGTGTGTGTGTGTGTGTGTGTGTGTGTGTGTGTGTGTGTGTGTGTGTGTGTGTGTGTGTGTGTGTGTGTGTGTGTGTGTGTGTGTGTGTGTGTGTGTGTGTGTGTCTGTGTGTCTGTGTGTGTGCGTGTGGCGTGTGTGTGTGCGTGCGCGCGTGTGCGCGCGCGTGTGCGTGTGCGTGTGTGTGTGTGTGTGTGAGAGAGAGAGAGGGAGTGAGAGAGATAGCATGACGTGCTTGACTGTTTAAAACATATACAGCGAAGTATACGCTTAGTTAAAGGAAACATATTCGATATTTTTGAAAGGAAAGGACCGATTTTTTTCGAGAGTGCGCTCTTGATCGGTCCTCCGATCGAAACGTCAAGTCAAATAAAAATGTTTCCTTTAACGAAGGGTATACTTCGTTATTTATACCACCTTAACAAAAAAAATCAGGCATCTAGTGAATTCTTAAACACATGTATAACTTTCGGTCAGTCTCAAATTATTTGAGCCCACCCGTACGACAGACTATCCATCTAACATTCTCGACCTTATTTTGACTACTTAGCCTGATTAACTCTGTGCTCCTTCTTATATTACGGGCCTTAGTGACCACGTTGTAGTCCACACTACCTTTTTCACTAATATTACCAAAAGTACTAAAACAAAAAAGTTCTATCGCTCTACGACAAAGGAGACAACATTAGCATGAATCGTCATGTTCTTGTATTCTATAACGATTTCCCCTCTCTACGTATCCTCTACGTTCTACCGAGTCCAACTGGTCTCTCTACAAGTTCAAGCTGTGGCGCCTAATAATACTTTACATCCCCACCGTCAGCATAACAGGGCGACCACGTTCTTCGTGGTTTAATAGGACCGGATCACCGGTACGCATATCCGACGTACCCAATGTTTTGAACCAATCATCCTGTTCTGTTTTTACTTCTGCCACTGCCGCATCCGGCGATGGATGGCATCACCTTCAACCAACATGGTATTGTGAAAATTCTCGACTCTCTAAAATGTTCATCTTCCTGCGGTATCGATGATATCAATTCGAAAGTTTTAAGAAATACTAAACATGCTTCCAGTCTTTTTCTTTCCCTCATTTTTCGGCAGTCGTTTGGTACTGGCTCCGTCTCACATCACTCGGGTATTGGCATGGTCATTCCAGTTTTCAGGAAAGGTGTCCCATCATGCCCAGGTAAATATGGACCCATTTAATTCGCTAACGAGTGTATGCTCTGAGATCATGGAACACGTCATCTACTCTATTGTTACTACATTTCTAACATCGGTGATCTTTCATCCAAACCAGCACGCACGGATTCGGGAAAGGTCACTCATGTGAAACCCAATTAGCATTGTTCCGGCGTAACATTCATCCCTACCTCCACGGCAATATCCCAACTGATGCACTATTTCTAGATTTCGAGAAAGCTTTCTATAAAGAACCCCATTCCCGCCTTTTACTTAAAATGTCTCTGTTAAACATTCATCCGAGTGTCTTGAACTGCATTAGAAGCTTTCTGACCGACCGCATGCAAATTGTTTCCTCTAATGCCCCCCCCCCCCATCTCATTATCTTTCACGTTCTTTCAGGAGTACCCCAAGGCAGAGTTCTTGGCCCTTGCTCTTTCTAATATACATTAACGACCTGCCTTCCGCAGTAACGTCTAACATACCCCTGTTCGCGGATGACTGCGCGCTCTACCGCCCCCTAACTAACGCCGACGATATGCTTCTGTCCCCCAAAATGTCCTGGATAGCATGCAGCAGTGGTGCATTACGTGGCTAATGTGTCTGAATACTAAAAAGACTGTACTAATATCTTTTCACCGCCGCCGAAATTTTACTTCACAAAATTAAAAAATTAACGATACTACAATTACTTCAACTAAACCTTTTAAATACTTTGGTATTAACCTCACTAGTGATCTGTCCTGGTCTTACCACGTTAACCAAATAATAAATTCGCCTAATCGAACAATTGGCTATTTTCGTCGTAACCTGTCCATGGCGCCCTCTTCCTTAAAATTACCACCGTCCAAAACATTTGTGCGACCTAAATTTGAATACACCCGCCCAATCTCTGGACCACAGCAGTCTAACCTCATTTACAATCAATGCACATGCTAACTAGCGCTTAAGACAAGGACAGAAGACAGACGTACACCACGAATGCTATAGACATCAACTCTTTTTATTCCACACAGACACACTCAATATATAGGCAAACATGTACAACGGATCCCACCCTAAAGCGCATGTGCAACGGCACCTTGGTTTTTTGGGGAAAGGAAATGGCGCAGTATCTGTCTCATATATCGTTGGACACCCGAACCGCGCCGTAAGGGAAGGGATAAAGGAGGGAGTGAAAGAAGAAAGGAAGAGGAGGTGCTGTAGTGGAGGGCTCCGGAATAATTTCGACCACCTGGGGATCTTTAACGTCCACTGACATCGCACAGCACACGGGCGCCTTAGCGTTTTTCCTCCATAAAAACGCAGCCGCCGCGGTCGGGTTCGAACCCGGGAACTCCGGATGGTGGTGGTGGTAAACATTTATTATTTACAAGGAGGTGTTTGAGCCCAGGCCCTATGGCCCAGGTCCTCACAAATCTAGGTGGAGCTCCTATTCCGGAGCCCCAATGGCGTCTAGCGCCGCTCGCGCACTGGCGACCAAGGTCCGTTGGGACTGCAGGTCATGGCAGCTGAGCAGCGCCGCCTCCCAGGCCTCCCTAGAAGGGTGGGAGATGAAGGATTGGGAAGGGTGGGGATTGGAAGGGCAGGCCCAGACCATATGGAAAACGTCCGAGAAAGTTGCTCCGCACAGCCTGCAGCCACCATCAAATTCTGAATTGAAGTGTTTCAATACTGCCGGGCACAGCATTAGTAT
Source organism: Amblyomma americanum (assembly GCF_052857255.1). NCBI lineage: Eukaryota > Metazoa > Arthropoda > Arachnida > Ixodida > Ixodidae > Amblyomma > Amblyomma americanum. The sequence continues at coordinate 38,472,226 of NC_135497.1, forward strand.
TTGTAAACATTTTGAGAAAAAGCCATTCGTCTGCTCTCCGGAGACCCTTACAGGGTTCAGGAAAGCGACGATGACTGTCCTTATAATAAGTAGTGATGTCTTTGAATGTAATTAGATATTGCGTAGGCTCGTAGTAGGCTTCCTGAGCAAGTGTGAGTGCCCGGGGCCGCCTGATCGGCGCCGGCGCGGGCCGCCTGATCGGCTAACTCATTGCCCTGGAGTCCCTGGTGGCCGGGAGCCCAGATGGGGTTACAGTTTGGAGGGTCGCTGGACCGACAGCGATTTTGTAGGATGCACCAGGCGAGAGGAGGTATCCAACCCAGCTCATAGTTCCGACAGGCCCCCTTCGAGTCGGTAATGATGTGCTTCACTTGTGGGAGAGAGAGTGCGAGCGCAATCGCGATTTCCTCCGCGTGTGTTGCGCTGTAGGCGCGGAAAGTGAGTCCTGCCACTGTGGTGTTGTCGTGGACCACTGCTGCGGTGAACCACCCCCACGGTGGGGACCATCAATGTCCACGTAGTACACGTGTTGTTGTCGACGATAATGTCGTTCCAGTGACGCGCCTGGCCACGGCCATTGTGGTCAGAGTGTGACATGTGGCGGGGAATGGGTCGGACCCTGAGGGCGCGTCTCCAGGGTTCTGGCGCTCGTACCCGTTCCTCAAAGTTGATGGTGTGTTGGATGTGGAGTCGGTCAAGAATGCGGCGACCGGAAGGCGTTTGTGATAGGCGCGTATATTGGTTGGCGATATGGGCGTCTCGGAGTTCCCGATAGGTGTTGACCACCCCCAGGTCCAACAAACGCTGGTTGGACGTGGTAATGCGAAGGTCAAGAGCCCGTTTGATGACTTTGCGGTGCATGACCTCGAGTTGGTCCTAGTCGTGTTTGCGCATGTGAAGGTAGGGGGTTGAGTAGAGAATTCTACTCGTTACAAAGGCATATGCCAGCCGCAAGGCATCTTTGCTTCCTAACCCCCCACGCTTGCTGTAGACTCGGCGTACCATACGGCCCACCTGATCACCATACATGCGCAATTTTGCGAGTGTTGTGTCCGGTCTGCGTTGTTGGTGAATAAAGAGACCGAGGATGCGGATCTCCTTGGCCTCTCTAATCGGACACGAAGGGAGTGTGAGGTGAATTGAAGTATCCTCCCGAGGAGACGATCGAATATGGACAAATTCTGATTTTGTTGGAGCACACTGTAGACCACTGTATGCCGCGTCCACTGCCTCCGCTGCCTGTTGTAGGCAGGTCTACATGTCCCCGAGATTGCCTTCTGTTGTCCAGATAGAGAAATCATCCGCATATAGGGCATATCGGATGCCGAGCATAGAGCATAATTTTGCGGAAAGGTCTTTCATTGCAAGGTTGAAGAGGAGGAGAGACGAAACCGCACCCTGTGGTGTGCCCCGGGATCCGATGGTATAGGGTCCGTGTTCCTTGTCTTGAATTCGAATGTAGGCCTGTCGATTCGTGAGAAATTGCCAGATGTATCGGTATGTATCCTGACCACAGTTGGTATCTTGGAGGTGGTTAAGTATTACTTCATATTTTACGTTATCAAAGGCTCCTTTCAAATCCAAGGCCAGGACTACCTTGTCATTGTGAGGGAGTTCTATGGGCTCTAATATTTTAGGATGGAGTTGTAGAAGGATGTCTTGTGCGGATTTCGGTGGTCGGAAAACAAACATAGTGTCTGCAAAAGTGTGATGTGTTTCGAGGTAAGTGGACAACCTTTCTCGCACCATAGTATCCATCAGTTTGCCGGCACAAGATGTGAGGGAGATAGGGCGCAGGTGCTCCACATCAATTGGCTTGCCTGCCTTAGAAATAAACGTCACTAATGCTGTTTTTCAATCCGGGGGGAGAGGAATCTCTCCAAGCCAGATATGGTTGATGAATTCAAGGAGGGTACGGTGGTCTGCATCCGGAAGGTTCGCCAGAAGTTTGACGGTAAACCTGTCCCGGCCTGGTGCACTACCACGATTCATTTTGGCTAGGGCCTCCTTCAAATCATGGAGCTTGAAGGGGGCGTCCAGCTCCAGATTTGTTTGCCCTATGTATGAGCATTGAGAAAGGCGAGGGTCCACCGTGGTACAGAGATATCTGTCACACAATGTTCGGGCCAGTTGTGTTGTAGTGCCGGGAAAGTTATGCATTGCACGTTGTAGGTGCCGCGCCGTTTCTGCACGCGTTTGATTGGGGTCAATAAGTGCACGAAACATACGCCAGGTGTTGCGGCCAGACATCTGGCGTGCAGAAGTGTTGCATCGATCCACCCAGTTAGTGTCGGCTAACTGAGCGGCATAGTCGGCAGCCTTGTGGGCGAGTTCAAGAATGCGGTATCTGAGTCTCTTGTGTTTCTGCTTTCTCCATCGTTTGGTGAGACTGCGGCGGGCCTCCCAAAGATGGAGAAGATAGTTGTCTACTTCAGGGGTGAAATCAGCGAGCTGAATGTATTGTTCGTTTTTGCGGAGAGTTGTCATTAGAGAGGTCAGCCATTCTTGATATCCCGAGTGAACGATGTCGACAGAGGGAAGTGTCGAGCGGAATTTAGTCCAATCGGGAATATGTGCTTGCGTTGTGCGGCGTTTAAGGGGCCGTGTTTAAATGGCCGTATTAATGATGCAGTGGTCGCTGCCAAGGGTGTCTTGGGTGTTAACCCAGTCAGCGTGCCGAATATTGCGGGTAAGGGTCAAATCTAGGTATGTATCCCTGGCTACCGAGTTGCCCATGCGAGTGGGGTTGGCCGGATGGGTATGGAGGGTTGCACCGAGAGTCGAAATTAGTTCCGCCAATTTTCTGCCTCGGGGTTCCTCCCTAAGGTAGCCAGCACCATTGCCGACATGGAGCATTGAAATCTCCTACAATGAGCAGGGTGTCGCTTCCAGCCACGCTCATTGCTTCTGTAAAGAGCATAGAAAAAGTTACGTCTTTAAGTTTTGGGGGGCAGTAAACATTAAGCACATGAATCGAGGGGTCTTTGCTCCGCAAAGGTAAGACCGTGACCATGACATAGGAGTATTCGGGGGTCGATGGGAGGGTGACCTTTTGTGCTGTATAGTCTTTGTGAACTTGGATGCAAGTGTGTGTGTCCCTCTGGAAAGTCTGATAGTGAGTTTGGTATTGGCTCCGGGCTCCTGAAGGGCGAACACGGCCACGAGGAACTCAAAGGTTTCAAGGTAAAGGCGAAAGTTGGCTCGCTTCCACCGGTCCTTGAAATCCCTGTAATTCCAATGGGTTACTGTGAAGAGATGTGTTTGTGTCGGTGCTCGCGATCTAGTATTGGGGGCCATGATCAGAGGTTGAGGGGGAGAAGGATGCTGCTGTGTTAAAGAGGTTCAATCCACTGCAGCCCGAAGCCGTGGGGAGGGCGCATTCCTCGTTATCGGAATCGTCAATGCGACGAGATAGTTTTGTAGGGCGTGTGGGAACCCTACGGGGTCTTACGCGTTTAGAGAGACGTGGGTTTTCGTGAATCCATTTCTGGGATAAGACTGATACCGAGCGCGTGATGCGGGCAGTTATGCTATCCATCTGGACAGCAATGGCAGCATTTCTGAGTTGAGGAAGCTGTGCAGCAATGTTTTCGATAGCCGCCACTAGGGCCTCCAGGGCATGATGGTGCACTTCAGTCGGTGGCGAGGGTACCCGTTCAGTTATGTTATCGTCGTCCTCCGTAAGGGAGGGCATAGGAGAAGGATTTTGAGTGGCCAGAGCGGTAAGTCCGGCTTCGAGCTTCTCATTCTGTGCCCAAAGAAGAGCAAGCTCTCGTTTAAGTTCAGCTTCGAGGGGCGAAGGGGGGTTAGTGAAAGTGGGAGATAAAAGTGAAGACGCGGAGGACTGGGAGGCCACTCGACTTGCCCAACTGCCCACCTGTGATTGTTTTGGCTCCCGCAGTGGGGCGCGATCGACGACGCATTTTGCTGACGTGGCCTCGGCGCTGGATTCCCGGTGTCGCCGCTTGATGGCGCGGCCTTCTTGGGTTGTGATGGTGCCAGTTGCTGGCGTTTCTTGTCGTTGTCTTGCTTGGAGGTGTTGGCGCGATCCCCTCGTTGCGCGTCCTGATTGGCACCGCCGGGTGGCGTGTTCACCGCCTTGTCAGAGCGTCGTGGTGGTGGTGGTCCTTTAGCCCGCTTAGCGGGCCCGCCAGGTGAATGGATCACTAGTCGAGCGCCCTAACCACTGAGCCACCCTGGTGAGTCCTTCAGGTTTAAGAAATGCAATTCTTTGGATGACAAAGATAACGAGGGGTTTCTTACACACGACTGTCATTCCATGTGAATGAGGAAGACTTCCAGTATTTCGCGTTCCTTCTGGTCTGAACTTGCAAAAGTGACCCTTGTCTGGTTATATATCGGCGCACAGTTATCCTTACAACGTTTGCAATGTGCCGCCAAGTGTCCAGGCCCTGACAGTGCCTCGACAGCCGGCTTGTCCTCCATAAGCCGAACATTGATACAGCGGCCAGTTTGGCCGATGTAGCAATTCCCGCATGGCAAGGCAATTGTGTACACCACATTGGTCCTGCAAGCCACATACGGCATTTGATGTTTTATCGGGCAATGGTTTTATTTCTTTTCTGAGGTAACATTAAGAGCTTTACACATTTTGCCGAGCTTATCGGGTGCAGTAAGCACAACTCGGACCTTGCCTTTCTGCGCCACCTTCTTTAGGCGGCGTGTCAGCTGGTGGGTACAGCGCAGTGCCACGCATCTAGCTCGCTCATGAGCTTGTAGCTCAGTCGTCGTTGCCCTTTTCGAAGCGTTTGTCGTTTTAACAGGCCTTCAACAACGGATGTCACGGGCTGCCTAGGGAAGCCCGCCTTCGTCATGCGATCTGCCTGCAGGTGCACACTCTCAATCACCTTGGGTGAGCAGGACTTGTCTGGGCCAACACGAAGGCATGTCTTGGCGATAAGTCTCTTCACTAATTTAGAATGGGCCGAACTAAAAGTCAAAAGTTACTTTTTTGGACCTTGGCGGGTACATATAGCAAACTCGTGCGTTACTCAGAAAAGGCCGAACATCCAGGAACTGTAGGCTGCCATCTCCAGAAAGCTCATGGGTGAAATTAAGAACATAGGCAGAAGATTGAAATACTTCCAAAGTTCGTTCGACTAGAACATCCTTTCTGTCATACTGAGTTGTTTTAGCAACTAAAAAAAAGTCGTCGACGTATCAAAAAATCTTTAAAATCTTGTTGTTGTCAAGGCACGCCTCAATGCCTCTGTCCAAACTGGCTAGAAACAATTCACTCAGCGCGGGGGCAACACAAGAACCGATGCACACACCGTCGCGCTGAACGCGAATAACGCAATCAAAATAAAATTAACAAATGTTCTAGAAAGGTAAAACTCTAAAAGCGTTAAAAAATTCACGAAAGAAATAGCTGCATCGATTTGAAAGCCCACAGTTGCTAAAGATTCAATGCTCTCTTTCACTGTCATTAAATTTTCACTTTGAGGGATGGAATAAAACATGTTTTCGATATGAACCAAGAAGGCACAATTAGCCCCAGAAGACAGTTCCTCTTTCGAAAAAAAATCAATTACATCTTTGGACCTAGCCACTCTGAACGGGCCATTAACAGGAAGGAGCTTCAACCGCTTTTGGATGAAGTGAAAGAGGAGAGCCTGTTTCAGCGACAATCGCACGCAGAGGGATTTCAGGCTTGTGTGTTTTAGCCGAGAAGAATACTGTATAGCCATTCTTGCCACCACCTTCAATCCGTTTTTTTTCCCGACTATCCAAATTCAGGTTATTGCAAAGGAAAATCGCGTGCTTTTTAATCCTTGCACCAGTTGAACGCTTTTTCACAAAATTTTTCTGTATAGCCTCACGCGCTTTGGCTAGGAAGAAGTGTCTTGGCGTCACTGCAAACCCACCTTCCTTCTCGGCAACAAGCAAAGTGAGATCATTAGATTTTAAATAGTCAACACTTGCTTTCGCATTGAGCTTAGCCTTCTTAGATCGGTAATCCTTGCTTAGGAGACAGTCCATATACCTTCAGACGTGCAGCGAGCTTTCTTCTCCTCAACAGCCGAGTTAGCAACCTTTTTCACCATTGAGACAAGTCCCATTGTCGTCTGTTTAGTCTCTGTGGAAAACTCCGGCGCGTGACTGAGTACAGGCTCAACCTCCTGTGGTAGGACACACCCACCTAGGCACCCACCCACTCACCACACAGCCACCCACACAGGTAGGATTACAAAGAATTATCTGGTGCTTACTGCACCAGATAAACTCGGCAAAATGTGTAAGTCTGCTAATGTTGCCTCAAAAAAGAAAAACAAAAGCCATTGCCCGATAAAACATCCAATGCCGTGTGAGGATTACAGGACCAATGTGGTGTACACAATTGCCTTGCCATGGGGGAATTTCTACATCGGCCAAACTGGCTGCGGTATCAATATCCGGCTTATGGAGCACAAGCCGTCTGTCGAGGCTCTATCAGGTTTAGGACACTTGACAGCACGTTGCAAACGTTGTAAGGATAACTGTAAGTTGATATATAACCAGACAGGGGTCACCTTTGCAAGTTCATACCAGAATGAACGCGAAATACTGGAAGCCTTCCTCATTCACATGGAACGACAGTCGTGTGTAAGCAACCCATCGTTGTCTTTGTCATCCAAAGAATTACATTTCTTAAAGCAGAAGGTGCCGTTGCACATGCACTTGTGGGTGTGATCCGCTGTACATGTTTGCCTATATATTGAGTGTGTCTGTCTGGAATAAAACCAGTTGATGTCTATAGCGTTCGTGGTGTCCGTCTGTCTTCTGTCCTTGTCGTAAACGATAGTTACCATGTGCATTGAATCTAAATGAGGTTAGGTCCAGAGATTGCGCGGGTGTATTCAAATTTAGGTCGCACAAATGTTTTGGAAGTTGGTAATTATAAGGAAGAAGGCGCCATGGACAGGTTACGACGGAAATACCCAATTGTTCGATTAGGGGATTTTTTTCTTTGGTTAACTTGGTAAGACCATGACAGATCACTAGTGAGGTTAATACCAAGATATTAAAAAGGTTTAGTTGAAGTAGTTGTAGTATCGTTAATTTTATAATTTTGCGAAATATAATTTCGGCGGTGGTGAAAAGATATTAGTACAGTCTTTGTAGTATTCAGACACATTAGCCACGTAATGCACCACTGCTGCATGCTATCCAGGACTTTTTGGGGGACAGAAGCATATCGTCGGCGTTAGTTATAGGGCGGAAGAGTGCGCAGTCATCCACGAACAGGGGGATGGTAGACGTTACCGTGGAAGGCGGGTCGTTAATGTATTTTAGAAAGAAGAAAGGGCCAAGAACTGTGCCTTGGGGTACTCCTGAAAGAACGTGTGAGTAAGATGATGAGAAGCCATTAGCGGAAACAATTTGCATGCGGTCGGTTAGAAAGCTTCTAATGCAGTTCAAGACCGGATGAAGATTTAAAAGGGACAGTTTGAATAAAGGGCGGGAATGGGGTACTTTCCCGAAGTCTAGGAATAGTGCATCAGTTGGGATATTGCCGTGATGGTAGGGATAAATGTTACGCAGGAACAATGCTAATTGGGTTTCACATGAGTGACCTTTCCGGAATCCGTGCGTGCTGGTTTGGATGAAAGATCACCGATGTTAGAAATCTAGTAACAATAGAGTAGATGACGTGTTCCATGATCTCAGAGCATACACTGGTTAGCGAATAAAAGGCTCGGTAATTAACTGGGGATGATGGGACACCTTTCCTGAAAACTGGAATGACCATGCCAATACCCGAGTGATGTGAGACGGAGCCAGTACCAAACGACTGCCGAAAAATGAGGGAAAGAAAAAGACTGGAAGCATGTTTAGTATTTCTTAAAACTTTCGAATTAATATCATCGATACCGCAGGAAGATGAACATTTTAGCGAGTCGATAATTTTCACAATACAATGCTGGTTGAAGGTGATGCCATGAATCGGCGGATGCGGCAGTGGCAGAAGTAAAAACGGAACAGGATGATTGGTTCAAAACATTGGGTACGTCGGATATGCGTACCGGTGATCCGGTCCTATAAAACAACGAAGAACGTGGTCGCCCTGTTATGCTGACGGGGGGGATGTAAAGTATTATTAGGCGCCACAGCTTGAACTTGTAGAGAGACCAGTTGGACTCGGTAGAACGTAGAGGATAGGTAGAGAGGGGAAATCGTTATAGAATTGAAGAACATGACGATTCATGCTAATGTTGTCTCCTTTTTCGTAGAGCGATAGTAATTATCTGTCTTAGTACTTTTGGTAATATTAGTGGAAAAGGTAGTTTGGACAACAACGTGGTCACTTTGGCCCCGCAATGTACGAAGGAGCACAGAGTTAATCAGGCTAAGTAGTCAAAATAAGGTCGAGAATGTTAGATGGATGGTCAGTCGTACGGGTGGGCTCAAATAATTTGAGACAGACCGAAAGTTATACATGTGTTTAAGAATTCACTAGATGCCTGATTTTTTTTAAGGTCGTATATATAACGAAGTATACCCTTCGTTAAAGGAAACATTTTTATTTGACTCGACGTTTCGATCGGAGGACCGATCAAGAGCGCACTCTCGAAAAAAATCGGTCCTTTCCTTTCAAAAAGATCGAATATGTTTCTTTTAACGAAGCGTATACCTCGCTGTATATTTTTTAAACAGTCAAGCACGTCATGCTATCTCCCTCTCTCTCTCTCTCTCTCACACACACACACACACACACACGCACGCACGCACGCACGCACGCACGCACGCACGCACGCGCACACACACACACACACACACACACACACACACACACACACACACACACACACACACACACACACACACACACACACACACACACACACACGCACACGCACACGCACGCGCACGCGCACGCGCACGCGCACGCGCACACGCACACGCACACGCACACGCACACGCACACGCGCACACGCGCACACGCACACACACGCACACGCACACACGCACACACGCGCACACACACACTAAAAAAGAGATATGGCAAGAAAATATTTTACTCGTCCTCCTCATCCTCGTTATTTATCATATCTTAACCCCTGTTAGGCATCACATAGTGAGGGGAAATCATGTAGAACGGGTACAATTCATACGAAGGATAACTGTGCTAGGGGGGGAAATTATGACAGCTTGTCTTTGTAAACTACGGCCCCTTTCCTGCAAGTGGAGATGGTCTTCTCGTCACAGTTCAGACAAAAGGCTCATTTCCTGCTAGGAAGTCAAGTGAGGTCAACTTGCGAGGGACAACCCCTTCCACACTCCCTCGCGAGACCCGAAGGCACAGCTCCAACTGTGGCACTCTTTACGGGACATGGCTGGCCCGCTTAACCCTTGCGCAATTGGTGTCACGACACTGCAATCCCTGGTCACATCAGGCTTACAGATGCTGTAGGAGTCACCGGAGCGATACCGGCGGCACTTTTTTTTTCTCAGCACACCAAAACTACCTGACTCATGTGGGCTTTGGGAGAATATTAAAAGTACGCTCACAAGTTTGCGTGCTGAATTAGCGGTTCACAAGAGCGGTAGCCAAATGTGGTGGCGTTATATGCGTGCTTTCACGGGAGAAACAGACAGCTCCACTTTGAGGCACTTGTGAGAAATCATCTAAACGATACACTCCACGTGCTTACAGGGGCTTCATACATTACTTATTGTACTGCCGGTGATTATTTCAGGCTTTCAACGAGGAGCCCTCGAAGAAAAGGGCTGACTAAGGTTGGCTGCTCCGTCATCCGTGAAAAGCACTGTTTTTTCCTGCCTTTCCACTGAAAGCGTCCTTTTTTTGAACTCAACGCTGAAGGTAGGAGGAGTCAACCAATGCGTGGAGTGCCTTTTAACCAGTCTCGCGGCGGCTTCGCTTCCGCTTTTATTTAATTTGTTTAGCTTTCTGAGAATAAATTGTTTCAGTCGCAGACAACATAGCCGCAAATCAGGCCCGCGGAAATAAAAATACGCGTGTACTCTTTGATTTTAGATATCCCTCCGCCGATGGCAGTGAGGCAAGCCGCCACGGGACTAATTAGGGAAATCGGCTGCACAGGACAATAATTCGAGGTTTCTAAGAATGCTCGGAACGCGTAGATCGAGTTCCCGCGGTAAAGAGAGTTCAGACTCCTCTTCAGTGCACCTTTAAGGACGCAGTTATGGCGTAGAGTCGGAGCATCCACCTCATGTGCAAGACGCCCGCGGTTCGAATCCCGGTTGCGCCGCAGGTGTTTATCAGATTAGAAAAACAAATCTGAGTATAGGTGAACTCGAATAACCCGGCCTGGGGTGCAGCTTGGTATAGCACCGAATAGGCGAACACAGCCGGCAACGCATCCTCTCATCAGAGCAGGATTTGACCATCTAATAACACTTGGCCACCACCTCCTATTAACGCCCGACCCTCAGCTCCCAGCACCTGTGGAGAAACACACCAAGGCGACAGTCAGATATACAGAGATACAGATAGAGTAGGAATTCATGAAGCTCACGGCATACCATACAGTATAAGGGTTACAACGGTTTCTTTACGGATGAATCAAAAAGCCCTGATCATGTTAGTTTCACTGCGTGCAGGGGGCGCCACTTGTAATCCAACAGGGCTGCCTGAGAGATGATCAGGAGGCAGCTTTGTGCTGTGCTGCGCTGCGCCGCCCACGGCTACATTGAAGTGTTCGCGCGAGTGTGCTTCTTAGGCGAATGCGCTCTCGGTGCAGGCCCTGTTTTGCGCTGATGCACGATATCGTCATTCAGCGTACAAGTCTCCTGTGATCAGGCACTGCAGGTGTGCCTGGTCTAGTGGCGGTCCTGAGGGAGGCGGAGGGGGCGGACGCCCCCCCCTCCCCCCTTTCCATGTTTTCTCTTGTTTTCCATGTTTTCGCTGACTATTTCAGTCAAAATTCCCTGACTGCTGAATATGCGTGAAAACATATATTGGCCGATGATAACGGAAAGTATACATGATCTACTCGCAGCAAGAAAAAAAATAATAAAAATTAATTGAAACTGCAAAAGCGGCCTTTAAAACAGATTTGCTTTTGCTCTTTGAGAGAGCTGATTTCTTCATGAAGGAAGTCCAGGTTAAAACTGCGACTTATAATAGGATCGTTGCGTCTTATTTTCTAGCTCCTTATTATGGCTGGCTGTCCTTTTGCTAATTCTTCCAAGCATCTGATATTTCCGCTAAGCATGTGTGAATGTCAAATTTATCACTTTGAAGTCGATAACAGTAACAAAAATTTGCTGCAAATACAACTGAATATTCTCGAGTAGTTCAAATGATCAAAATAGTTGAAACTGAAAGACAAACGTGTTACCAAAAATGTAAGGACGAAAACAAAATCACGGTCGATTTGCGTAGTTAGGCCAGGTGCGCTAGCAGTTCGGTTTGCCCTTCAGTTCCGGTGTTCAGCTCACGTTTTCACGGAAGGCAGTTGTTCAGATAGCGATTATGGGCTAATTCGCAGTTATTTATTTATTCATTTATTTCAGGATACTGCAGGCCACTGCTTGGCCCAAGCAGGAATGAATTTACATTGTTACATAACCAAAAGAATAAAATTATACAATATTAGCAGCACACGGACACAAAACATACATATAAACAATATTAGCAGGTAAGTAGACGATGTTACGAATCACAAAAATTTTTGTGAGGAAAAAACAGATGCCGGTAGCGAATTCCAATCTTGCACTGTTCTAGAGGGAAAAAACTGTATTTAAGACTGTTAGTTTTGGCGAAAAGGGGAGCAAGTGAATGCTCATGAACGCTCCGAGTCCTTCTCACTAGAGGACGCTTAATGCACTCTGGAAGCCTGAGTTTATTTTTTCCTCTTAAACTATTAAATATATGCAGAAGGTCCTTCTCTACTTTACATGTATCGATCCCTGGGAGTCCTACCACTCCTGACGCAGGGGTGCAGCAGTCAAGCGCTCCTATTGCAGGTGCTGCCATCGATGGGATTTGGGTTGGGTTGCTCTCTCCGAGCAGCCTCTCACGATTAAATGAGCTGCCGCCTGACACGGTGGGTAGGATGCCAGGTATTTTATTCACTTATTTATATTTATTTGAACCTCAAGGATCCCGCGTGGGACATCACATGAGGATCGGGCGTATGAATGGCGGTTGACAATGACTGTTCCGTGATAATCATGAAGATGACATGGCTTCCTCGATGGCGGTCTTGAAATGGGCAGGATCAGGGATTAGCGCTAAGCCGCAGGGAAGGTGATTCGAGTCGTGATCCGTGTGCACAAAAAAACGACTCTTGGAATGTGACAGTGCAGGCACGATGCGGGATGGCCTGTGCGGGGTGTTGGACGCGCTGGTTGAATGAGCTTGCCGTCACGGGGTGAACGATGAAAAAAAAAAAAACCTACGATAAAGGCAGAGGCGTGAAACTCGGCGACGGGAACCGAGAGGGGAAAGTGGCAGCTGAAATTTTAAGGTAGATATGCTGGAGTATCGCAAGTATAGTTTGAAAGGATGAAGACAGTGGCACGCGGACAGCTGGGCCAGTTAGAGATCTTTAGATTCGATGCACATGGTGACTAGCGCTAAAGACAAGGACAGAAGAAAGAAAGACACCACGAACGCTAGACATCAAGCGGTTTTATTCCACACAGTCACATTCAAGATATTGTTCGATCCCGGCCGCAGCGGCAGAATTTCGATGGAGGCGAAATTCCAGAGGCCCCTGTGCTGTGCGATGTCAGTGCACGTAAAAGAACCCCAGGCGGTCGAAATTTCCGGAGCCCTTAACTACGGCGTGCCTCATAGCCTGAGAAGCTTTGGGACGTTAAATCCCCATAAATAAAAAATCATTCCGTATACAGGCAATCATGTACAACGGATCACACCCACAAGCGCATGTGCAATGGCACCTTCTGGTTTAAGAAATGTAATTCTTTGGATGATAAAGACAACGATGGGTTGCTTACACACGACTGCAGTTCCATGTGAATGAGGAATGCTTCCAGTATTTCGGGTTCCTTCTGGTCTGAACTTGCAAAAGTGACCCTTGTCTGGTTATATATCGGCGCACAGTTATCCTTACAACGTTTCCAATGTGCCGCCAAGTGTCCCGACCTTTATAGTGCCTCGACAGCCGGCTTGTGCTCCATAAGCCGAACATTGATACAGCGGCCAGTTTGGCCGATGTAGCAATTCCCGCTTGACAAGGCAATTGTGTACACCACATTGGTCCTGCAAGCCACATACGGCATTTGATGTTTTATCGGACAATGGTTTTTTTTTTCTTTTCTGAGGCAACATTAACAGCTTTACACATTTTGCCCAGTTTATCTGGTGCAGTAAGCACCAGATAATTCTTTGTAACTATAGCTGCGTGGGTGGCTGTGTGGTGAGTGGGTGGGTGCCTAGGTGGTTGTGTCTTACCACAGGAGGTTGAGCCTGTACTCAGTCACTGGCCGAAGTTTTCCGCGGAGCCTAAAAAGACGGCAGTGGGACTTGTCTCAATGGTGAAAAAGGTTGCTAACTCGGCTGTTGAGGAGAAGAAAACTCGTTGCACGTCTGAAGGTATATGGACTGTCTCCTAAGCAAGGATTACCGTTCTAAGAAGGCTAAGCTCAATGCGAAAGCAAGTGTTGACTATTTAAAATCCTATGATCTCACCTTGCTTGTTGCCGAGAAGGAAGGTGGGTTTGCAGTGACGCCAAGACACTTCTTCCCAGCCAAAGCGCGTGAGGCTATACAGAAAAATTTTGTGAAAATCGTTCAACTGGTGCAAGGATTAAAAAGCACGCGATTTCCCTTTCCAATGACCAGAATTTGGCTAGTCTGCAAAAAAAAGGATTGAAGGTGCTGGCAAGAATGGCTATACAGTATTCTTGTCGGCTAAAACACACAAGCCTGAAATCCCTCTGCGTGCGATTGCCGGTGAAACAGGCACTCCTCTTTCACTTCATCCAAAAGCGGTTGAAGCTCCTTCCTGTTAATGGCCCGTTCAGAGTGGCTAGGTCCAAAGATGTAATTGATTTTTTCTCGAAAGAGGAACTGTCTTCTGGGGCTAACTTTGCCTTCCCGATTGATATCGAAAACATGTTTTATTCCATCCCTCAAAGTGAACTTTTAATGACAGTGAAAGAGAGCATTGAATCTTTAGCAACTGTGGGCTTTGAAAACGATGCCGCTGTTTCTTTCGTGAATTTTTTAACGCTTTTAGAGTTTTACCTTTCTAGAACATTTGTTAATTTTGATGGCGGGATTTACGTTAAGCGCCCCGGTGTGTGCATCGGTTCTTGTGTTGCCACCGCGCTAAGTGAATTGTTTTTTAGCCAGTTTGGACAGAGGCATTGAGGCGTGCCTTGACAACAACAAGAGTTTAAAGATTTTTAGATACGTCGACGACTTTGTGGTAATTGTTAAAACAACTCAGGATGACAGAAAGGATGTTCTGGTCGAACGAACCTTGGAAGTATTTCAGTGTTCTGCCTATGTTCTTAATTTCACCCATGAGCTTTCTGGAGATGGCAGCCTACAGTTCCTGGACGTTCGGCCTTTTCTGAGTGACGCACGAGTATGTTATATGTACCAGCCAAGGTCCAGAAAATAACTTTTGACTTTTAGTTCGGCCCATTCTAAATTAGTAAAGAGATGCATCGCAAAGAAATGCCTTCGTGTTGCCCTAGACAAGTGCTGCTCACACAAGGTTATTGAGAATGTGCACCCGCAGGCAGATCGCATCACGAAGGCGGGCTTTCCTAGGGAGCCCGTGACATCCGTTGCTGAAGTCCTGTTAAAAACGACAAACGCTTCGAAACAGGCAACGACGACTGAGCTACAAGCTCATGAGCCAGCTAGATGCGTTACACTGCGCTATACCCACCAGCTGACACACCGCCTAAAGAAGGTGGCGCAGAAAGGCAAGGTCCGAGTTGTGCTGCTGGCCCACCTAGCTTCAAAGAGTAGGGCACTGCCTCTTGAGTTATCATAGAACGATTCCTTCCTGATCTGCTTTTTCCAGTATCCATATAGTTCCACACCATGCTTCTTTTCCGCCCCCGCAGGGACGTCTGCAACATGCAGATGTTGGTGAGTTGCGACACCACAGGTTCCTGAGCGTAAGCAGGGACATCCCCGCAGCGGGACGGTGGTGAGCAGTGCGTCGGCACGGACCCGAACACCCGCACTTAGCCGTGCGTGGGAGGACACTACGATGCGTGCGGAAACCAGTTGCGTTTCAGTGCCAACGTTTTAACCACACCAAATGCACGCGAGGTATATGTGACAGCACGCCTGCCAGTGCGCAGCTTTCGCTTTCTCCCCTGATTTTCCACAAAGTTTCACAGCTGATTTGCGCTTTAATTAAGATACGGGTCATAGTCTTTATTCGCTCTGACCAAAATTGGGAGTCTAATTCGCGCATTTACAAACTCGATCCGATAGCGCATAGTAGGTCGGACGTGACCATATCGACGCGTACTTGAACAACGTAATAGAGGCGGCATCATTTTTTCAGCCACCCTAGGACTGTGTCGCTCAACCGTGTAGACCAGTCGTGAAGGAGCGTGTTCATTAATTTCCCGGAATATCGTGCACCCATGCGCACTCAGTGCGCTCCTTCTGCGAACCCCGATCGCTCGTGCTATGGTGAACTAAGTGCACTCAGAAAGCCATATACGCCGCTTACTGCTTAGTTTTCTACGTGTTCAGTTGAGTTTTTTTGCGTTCAATTACTTTTAAGAGGGCTAGAAAGCTCTCTCAACCGTGGAGCTGTTGCAATGTCCCGCGCGCTGTTTTCCTCTCAGGTCGTGCGATCGCGGCCGCATGTTACTCGCGTTAATGCGTCTGAGGTGTAATACACACTATATAAAAACTGACGCGTTTCAGGATCCGTGCATTCGATATCCGCGGTGAATAAACTTTGTTCAGAAAGTGGATAATGTATCTATCTTATTGTGAAGGAAGGATGCAGTTCTTAGTTAGAAACTAGGTATTCCGCAGTGTGCTGAAAAAGCTCCAGGCCGTCTCATTTTATTATCGTTGTGGCAAGCTGCAACAGCTTGCACCGCGACAAAGCCATTTGTCCAGCTTTGGGAGCAAGTAAATTAAGTGTCGGAAACAACCAAACACGCAAATTTCACACCTGCAAGCACAGCTTCCCGGGTTCGAACCCGACCGCGGCGGCTGCGTGTTTATGGAGGCAAAACGCTAAGGCGCCCGTGTGCTGTGCGATGTCTGCTCGTTAAGGATCTCCGGGTGGTCCAAATTATTCCGGAGCCCTCCACTACGGCACCTCTCTCTTCCTTTATTCTTTCACTCCCTCCTTTACCCCTTCCCTTACGGCGCGGTTCAGGTGTCCGCCGATATATGAGACAGATACTGGGCCAAATTCCTTTCCCCCAAAAAACAATTATTATTATTATTATTATTACTTGTCCTCTGTGGCAGCGCACAAAGCTCTCCCATAGAGTTACGCGGAACCTCCACAACCAGAAAAGGTACTAGGGACTTTTAGAGCAGGGTGACTATCGGTTAGGGGCATGGGGGAATAGCGGGGCGCCTGTGCGCATGCGCAGAACAATAACGCGTATTAACCAGAATAAATGCTATTAACCGGAAACTTTGAAATGCATTTTGCATACGTTGCAGTTTTGTGCTCATGTTTGTATTTTGCTTTGTTCCTTTTCGAACAGCCTTTCTTTTCCTTGTGGAAAAGCTTGCTTTCTGCCTCTTCCCTGTAACGGCCTTCACCGGCAAACAGTATTCGAAAATAAAACGCCTTTCCGGTTATTCCCCGCTATTCCCCTATGCTTCTAACCGAAAGGGTCACCCTATTCTAGAAGCGTCTCTTAAAGCACTAAGAACTCCGACGTGACGCATCCTTCCCGAGTTTTCTTGCCTCCATGCTATGCGCGGTTTTACAACTGTGACGGCCACCACTGCACAGTCACGCACGCAGAGCTGCTTACAAAGCTGAGCGTAGTACATATGATTACACATGGCACAACCGGATCGTGACATCGGAGGTGAGAAAGCGCCATCTTTCGGGGAACGCATGAGTGCGGAACACACGGATGGCGCAACTGTTCTTCCCGCCATGGAGGAAGTTTTTTTTTCCTCCATGCTTCCCGCACACCATGCTCCACGCGTCCTCGCCATCCTCGCTCCTTCTGCTCTTCACCTTCCACCACCTGGTCCGTTGCGGACGGGACGACTACGCGAAACCGGGGCAACGAGGCTAATACACAGTTAGCACTGTAATGTGATAATACAGAAGCGGTCAGACCCGCCGCGGTGGCTTAGGGCGCTCGGCTACTGATCCGGAGTTCCCGGTTCGAACCCGACCGCGGCGGTTGCGTTTTTATGGAGGAAAAACGCTAAGGCGCCCGTGTGCTATGCGATGTCAGTGCACGTTAAAGATCCCCAGGTGGTCAAAATTATTCCGGAGCCCTCCACTACGACACCCCTTTCTTCCTTTCTTCTTTCACTCCCTCCTTCATCCCTTCCCTTACGGCGCGGTTCAGGTGTCCAACGATATGAGAGACAGGTACTGCGCCATTTCCTTTCCCCAAAAACCAATTATTATTATTATTACGCAGTTGATCATTGGTAACGGGGACATCTGGCTAGCCGTCGAGGGCGGTGAACTGACGTTCGCGCAGTGAACAGGGCCTACAGTTTCCGATTTCTCTGACACTTTATATCATAATGGTGTAACCCAACGAAAACGGAACGGAGGCTAGAAGATCGACGCACGCACGGAGCGCTAATTGGGAGGTCGACTGTATCAAACACTGCTACTGTCATACCATCATTTTAAACGCGCATAGATGTGGCGGTTTTGCGTAAAGTTCGGGCTTGAATTTTGCCCCTACGTCGAACAGACCAGCAGAACGTCTTCAAAGTCACTTCATATTCCGTCTCCCCTATCAAAGTCTTAGTCTCGTTTGTTTATCGAAGCACCCCAAAAGTGAGGCAGAAGAGGTGCATAGGCCATCCCGTACGTCGTATTGGTGTCCGAGAGGAAACCAACGCAGAGCGAGGCAAGCCAGGAAAGTGTTGCGGCTGTCGTGGAGAGGAAGGCAGCTCTGAAAGGAGGAAAAGTGCCGTAAGGGAGGGCTATGGGTTGATTTTGACCACCTGGTCCTTTAATGTGCGTTGACATCCCAAGGACGGAACACACGGCGCCTTTTGCGTTTCGCTTCCATCGAAACGCAGCCTCTGCAGCCGGCATTGAACCGGATCATTCGGCTGTCGGAGGGTCAGGGTTCAATCTCGCCCTCTCTAATGTTAAGGTAGTCCTTTGTACATGAATTTTATTGTTTATCCTGCATGTACACAACCGTGCATCTGAAAAACGTTAGTACCCGCCGCGGTGGCTCAGTGGTTAGAGCGCTCGGCTACTGATCCGGAGTTCCCGGGTACGAACCCGACCGCGGCGGCTGCCTTTCAATGGAGGCGAAACGCAAAAGGCGCCCGTGTGCTGTGCGATGTCAGTGCACGTTAAAGATCCCCAAATGGTCTAAATTATTCCGGAGCCCTCCACTACGGCACATCTTTCTTCTTTCACTCCCTCGTTTATCCCTCCCCTTACGGCGCTGATTACGTGTCCAAAAATATATATGAGACATACTGCGCCATTTCCTTTCCCCAAAAACCAATTATTATTATATAAAATGTCAGCTACACATTTTGAGCTAAATAATGTGGACACATGTTGCATTGACATACGTTTTATTTTAGTTGCTTGACAGGGAATGCCGTCAAAAGAGAGATATAGTATGTTTTGGCAAAGTGATGTCCAAGAGAGCTGGACTTGCGAGTGAAACTAGCTTTTGCCGTGCACACTCTCAAGGTTCGCTTACACTACACATAAATACTCCCGAAAGCAGAAGACTGGACAGCCGCAGCCGTAGCTCAGTTGGTAGAGTACTGGACGCGATATTCGAAGGTCGTGGGTTCGGAACCCACCGGTGGCATGTGGTTGTTTTTCCTTCAGCTCTTATTAAGCTCCCATTGATGAAAAATACAAAATTAATAAAAAAAGACATCCCCTTTGCTCCTTGGCATCGTTGACTGTTGCCTTCCGTCATTTTAATAGTGATATGACTATTACTAACGGCCGGCTACACACTTCTGATTGCAATCAAGCGCCTAACTGCAATAAAAAGTTTACCTTTGGTAATCAGTTAAGCACCTTAGTGTAGGCGGATACAACTCAAAAACGAAGCGGAAAATTCCCCTAAAGAAAGATGCCCTCCAGCCAATGTTGACGGCAGACTCTCATGGCGTGGTGATCCCCCTCTGACCAGCTAGCGGGACATCGCAGTGGGTGGCAGAAGAAAGGGGCGCGGCGTCATGAAAATCGGTCCAAGCCATTGGCTGGAGGGCTTCCTTTGAGGGGTATGTGCCGCTTCAGTTTTATCCGACTGTATGCTGTAAAAAGTAGTATGTCTTGAAAGGAGTTTTCAGGTGTCTATAACTCGCACCCTTGCACCAGGCCCAGATGAGTCTTCATGTTTTCATACACCTTGCAGCCAGGGTGTTTCGCGAAAGAGCTAGTCCGAAAATGAAAAAGTGACCCAAAGGTGTTGGGGCGACTCGCACCCTATTACCGCCGAGCCATTGGCCTTTTAGCGCTCCTTACACCCGCATACAGCCTTCAGGAAAAATGCACGCAATGGGTTTCCCACTTTTTTTGCCCTTATGAATGTGTTCTTTAAGTTTACCATTATAATAGTTACATAATGTAATTTACCTGTATTACTTGAGCTCTTCATAGAAGTAGACAGGCTGTGCACCAACAAAAACCATTCATTGACAAATCACAATACTGTAGAAATGTGGAAATTTTTATTGTCAGAACAAAGACATCCACAAAGCACAAGAAGCTTCGGCAATGAATTCCTTACTGCCCGGCAAGGAACGACTGCACCATGGCTGCTTTATTAGTGTATGGTGCTGCAAAATTAAAATTCAATTGCAGTTACACCTACCTCCTAATTTTTTCAGAGGAAACAATCAAAAATTCATGCCTGCGCATCATTATAAACCAGCCTGAGGAAGGCTCGGACTGTGACACTAACTCCCAGAAATAGCTTGTACACAAACATAAGGTAGCTTGTGCTGAACATCCATAATCTTGACAGTATGGCAGTTGTAGAGTGAACCGCAGTGGTGAGCCTGCTGAGTATTCTTCCTCCCTCGACGAACAGGTTCTCAGCCGCCTCAGGATTTCCTTCGCAGAACGGCATGCATGGAGCGAGTCTGCATTTTACTCAAAAACAGTACATTTCATATCAGTTTGCATTGCTCAATGATCCTTATAAAATGCCAACATACTTCTCATTTATGATGTGTGATATTATGCATGCTAACGCTACCCGAGAGAATAAAATCTGCCCATGTGGCGGGCGAGCGCCAGCTGTTATTCCCTAAACCATTCCAACGAGGCCATTGTGGTTTCAGAGAAAATAGCTCTAAGCGGCATCATAAAAACAAGGTTTGAGCTGGAAAGCTACCTGTTAGGAAATGGAGTGAAAGTGATCAGACGATGCAATTAATTCTGCATGAATTGCTACAAGCTTGTGCAAACCACGTACTAACCTTGCTGGAGAGCGAACTGACTATAAAAGGCCCGAAACACCACGACAACAGACGAAAATATAGCGCACTTCATAATGCTTCACAAACAGACCAACGATAAGTCGGTGTAACATTCACTGTGACAGAAGAAAATATAGTATCTGTGTCAAAGTCAGCGATGCAACCCCTTCCATCACAGTGGTCCGCTTCAACACAACACAAAGCATGCATACATTATTATACCCAGTATGTGACATCTTTAAAACCAGGCAACAGTAGCAAGTTAACATATCTTTCGTGTCTGCGGCCAGTAAACTCAAAAGCCATTGAGAAAATTTTGCACGAGGTCTCTAAACTCTTTCACAGAAGGCCGCCGGGCCAGTTGGCGCATGATGCTTGGCAAATCCGCGCAGGGTAACAGGACACCGATAAGATGACACAGATACAGCGCAAACAACTGAGGAATTTATCGCTTTGCTCGCAATAAATACAGGAGCATCTTCCCAAACACCGAGAACGAAGGTCATGGAACCATCAGTTTGTGACATCTCTCGTGACTATTTACCCAGATATAATCACGGATTATATCTGTGACTGGATTATATATCCAGTCAATTTCTTTTTTCATTAACATTATGGATTTTGTGCTTCCGCAGGTTGAGGAATTCGCATATATGATGTACACCTCATATATCTCGCGCATGAGCTATCGATTATATTTCCTCAAAATTTTATAACTTCCAAAGTGCGGAATGCATTCACTGTACAGCACGTGTCTTGCTTGCTTGCTGCCAGATCCTGTCTAAGTTGCCGAAATGCTCCATTAGATGAATGTTAACACGCCACTCTTTTTCCCAACATAAGATGCTCAGCATGACAAAGGGATTTTGTAAAGCAAGTCACTGTCGCATGCTGTGAATTTGTCTCATTGCTTCCTCTTACACCGGGCGGTCTTTGAAGCACCTTTGCTGGGTGCGTTGCATATGGCCGATTCACACTACGGACCGTTCGACCCTGGCTCGCGCATCACGTGTTCGTGCGTCACCAAATCGAGAGGCGTGCTGTGGGCCCGCGGACTGGACAACCAAGGAAGTTCAAGTGCCTCTCCCCTCGCGGGAATTAGCGGTGGCCCGCGAAGATGCCCGCGCTAGCTCTGGCAAGCACCGCTCTTGCCAGTATTTCGGCTGCCGCATTTCGCTGAGCTGGCGCGCTGCTTTGACAAGCTGCACTGCGTTCGCTACCATGACGAAGCGATAGACGGGGCTAGCAAGACGGCCCAGGCTATTGAGGAATTGGACAAAGGGCCGCACCTGCACCATTCAATCGCAGCCATGGGTCGCAAGGAAAAACCAGTTTGACCAGCGTTGACAAACACTTCAAAATAATCTGGCAACAGTGGCACACCCAGCGCGTCGTCTGCTCTTGTGGCCCGTCGCATCCGTTTGACGTCATCGAGTCGCAGGCCAGTTTTTAGTGGCGCATGAACACGTGATGCGCGGGCCGCGGGCGAACGGACCATCGTGTGAATCGGCATATATACTAACCCGGTATCGAACCCGACCGCGGCGGCTGCGTTTTTATGGAGGACAAACGCTAAGGCGTCTGTGTTCTGTGCGATGTCAGTGCACGTTAAAGATCCCCAGGTGGTCGAAATTATTCCGGAAACCTCCACTACGGCACCTCTCTCTCTCTCTTCCTTTCTTCTTTCACTCCCTCCCTTATCCCTTCCCTTACGGCGAGGTTCAGATGTCCAGCGATATATGAGACAGATGTGCGCTATTTCCTTTCCCTCAAAACAAATTATTATTATTATATATACTAAGTTCACACCGGCTCGCCCGACCACTTTCTTTAGCACGTGGCTGACAGCGTGCGCATAAGGTATGACAGCTAACTTCCGTATTCTTTCTGAAGCCTCGTTGGGGTAGATCGGCAAATTTCTTTAATTGAATTGAAGCCAAGGCTGCAGATGAGGTCACCTGGGAAACTAGCTTCACCTAACCGTGTCAGTTGGGCCTCGACACTTTCCTGCTGACGGTCGATACACAATGTGTTTAGGGCATTTTTCAGTGCGTCTGTAGCCACAGCATTTTTCTCGACTGCGGAAGATAACACAAGCACATATGGGCCTCTCCGCTGTACAGTC
Source organism: Amblyomma americanum (assembly GCF_052857255.1). Taxonomy (NCBI): domain Eukaryota; kingdom Metazoa; phylum Arthropoda; class Arachnida; order Ixodida; family Ixodidae; genus Amblyomma; species Amblyomma americanum. The sequence continues at coordinate 38,494,932 of NC_135497.1, forward strand.
ATAGATCGAGAAACTGAAATTGTACCTCCACCGGCATTTCATTGGTTAGCTAAAAGTTGGCAAGAGCTTCGGAGGTCTTAAAGATGTCAACAATGTCCTTGTGTTGTCCTTGGTTAGCTTGATGATTACTAGGAAGACGCACACAAATCGGAAGGTTATCATATTCGTACCACGAAAAGCTTCTATTAGTTGACGATCTTGACAGGCTGGTCAGCAGAAGGTCACGAGAATTGGTGCAACACAGGAACAGGTGCATACTCCTTGCCACTGAATGTACAGATCATCATTAAACTTAACATAGGCAGAACACAAATAGATGTTTAACAACTCCGGGAATCCATCCGCATTGGTTCTGGAATCGTACTGCTCACATGGAACCAATGCCTTCGCTTACCATCTCAGACAAGCCGGTATGTGGCAGCGTGTAATATGTACCTAAGTCCTTGATTACAATGGAGTACACACTTCTTCTGGACAGCTGTTCGAGAGGAATGCAGGCATCTCTGGCTTCTTTGCCAGGAAAAGGTCTTCCACGGTGAGCAATTCTTGCAGATACCACCCTAAGGGTTGCTTCCGCGATCCTTAATTGTTCAGAGACAATTACACCAGAAGGCCGGTTATCCTTTTGTGTTTCTGCCTTAACGAAGGCATAGGCCCTCACCGATCTTCACAGAAGGCCCTAGTTTGGTCAAGTTGTTGGCTTCACACAATTTTTTGGGCTTCGTTCTTCAATGTTTGGCACTGGACCTTCTTTTGCAGCTTGTAGAATTTCTTTGCAATGGCTTGATTTGTTTTCGCAGAAAGTAGCTGAAATTAGTATGCAATACGCCCAGCAAAAGTGCTTCATAGACAGTCCCGTGTAAGACGAAGCACAGAGAGAAATTCACAGAATGCGACAGTGGCCTAGTGTACAAGATCTCTTTGTCATGAAGAGCGTCATATGATGGGAAATAAGGTCGGTGTGTCAACATACATCTAATGGAACATGTCGGCAACACAGACAGGACATGGAAACACGGTAGCAAGACACTTGTCGGACTATGGGTGCATTCCACAATTTCGAGAATGTAAAATCCTGAGGATACATAATCGATAGCTCATGCGCGAGATGTACCAGACGTACATCATACATAAGAATTGCTCAACCTGCGTAAGCACATCGTCATTAATGTTAACGGAAAAAAATTTACTATCTGGATAAATAATCACAACAGATGTGACAAAATGATGATTACCTGACTTTCCTCCTCTGCAATTTGGATGATGCTTCGAGCGTTGTATCTGTGTCTTGCCTGTATCCTGTTACCCAGCGTGCTGTTTTGACAAGACTAAAATACTATCACATGTTCCTAAAAGATGAAGTCTAGATCTGGAAAACGACCGCAAGGGGTTCCAAGAAGATGTTTGCTTTCTGCACCCACTCTCGAAGAAATACATACACATAAACGTTTGCGTCTGGAGATCACATAATGCTAGCTGTGGCATATACAATGTTCACAACAAACAAGTCAGGCATTTTTTTTTTACTCCACGAGTTCTGGTTCCCTTTCTTTAAGGCATACATGCGCCATGTAGTGAACGAAAGTCCTAACTAGATAAATAGAATAAATCATTTTGCAAACATCGCTACTGTAAAATGGTGTTAACAAATGGCCACATTCACCCTTACGACAGATCTGCATTTCATACCAAGCAGCCAGATGAATGAATAAAATTTTCTCGAAAATTTAGCAAAGGCACATGCCGTCATACCACTCCACTGGTCCAGTTGAGTATGCTGCTCAGGAGCAGCAGTATCCACATGGGGCGAATGCCTGCACCTGTCGAACCATCCTACCACCTACTTCTACGGCAGACTCCGTAATGATAGCAGTGAGATTACCATCCATTGTTTGAACATTAAGATCACCTTCCTCAGTTAAAGCCGAATATCTGTTCTTCAGTGAAATCTTGAATTCCTCTACTTTTCCTCTCACTGCTTACTCGTTAATGGGCCTCCTCTTCACTAGTTTCTTCCGGTCCCTCTTCAAGTCTAAGCTAATTCGAAACTATACCACTCTGTGGTCACTACAACGTACCTTTCCGAGGACCTACACATCCTGCACAATGAAAGGTGGACAGCATATATTATGAAGTCTTACTTCATTTTTAAACTCACCATTGGGGCTCTTCCACGTCCACTTCCTAGAGGCTTTCAACGATCGGGTCATCATGGCTGGATGTAGGCGCGCAGGCGTATACACCACCTTCAGCTTGTACCTTATTAAGCGTAACTACATTAGCTGCCACGCTCTCGTCAATGCTATAGCACTCCTGTATGTTGCCAGCTATGTCCTGATTGATCACGAGTCCGACACCTAGTTCTCATGTGTCCGCTAATTACATACTACCAGACTACCAGTCCTTTCCAGGACTAAGGTAAGAATGAAGTCAATTCTTGCATAGTGACAAAAATACGAAGTGAAACTGAAATTGATACAAACAAAACCGCAACAAATTATGCTTGCTAGGTGCTACACAAATGATCGCAAAGTATGCAGAAATGAATGAAACTCATCCCTAGATACCACAGGCAACACGTCTGCAGGTAGCTGATTCTAGTCTTGTGTGGTTAGCGGGAAGAAGGAATATTTGAAGCAATCTTTAGCAGCATTGCATTTTTTGACATGTCGACTGTGTTTAATACGAGTGCTATCCACGATAGCACAGTACGTGCCAGCCCCTTAGTATGTACTGTATACGGCTCACCTGTCCTCCTAACTTCACTAAGCCCTATGACATCCCGTTTAATACTCGCTAGCTATTTCATCGAACAGCACTGCTATAGGCTAGCCTCGATGGAAAAGGTTCTAGCATTAAGCGCTGCCAGGTTCAGTTTCTAATGGCGGCCTGTCCGCGGAGCCAGAGATTATTGCCCCCTCCGCTGCGTCACAGGTCTGACCGCCGCCTTGGTCAGTCGTTCCGCAACCACTGGGGCCGAGGGCAGAGGGTTAATTCGTGTAACCATATATGTGCAAGGTTGTGGCCAAGTACTACACAACTGTGGCCAAATCCTGCTCTGGTGAGGGAGTGCGTAGTCAGTGAGGGAGTGCGTAGGGGAGGGAGTGGTGAGGGAGTGCGTAGTCACCCCAGGCCTGGTTATGCAATTCCATTGACTCGCAGGGCTTTCTTTTTCAAATCCGGTGGAGAATTTCGTGGCACCGGGATTCGAACCCGGTCCTATTGCACGCGAGGCGGATGCTCCACCCCTAAGCCACCGCTGCATCGCCCAAAATAAATCAGTGGGACCGAAATGCGCGCTGCAAACCTTCAGTGCCACTTTGTACTCTTGCTTTCTTCTTGCGCCTAGACCATGATTTTTTGGGTTTTACTTGTCTATGGGCAAGCAAGATGCGATGGCGGGTGGGCTGAAATCGTGTGTGCTTGAAGCGCTAGCTTCCCCGAGTACCATGAATAGGAGAAAAGCCGGACATTTTCTTGGCACCCTTGCTTTCTCTCCGCGCATGCGTTCCCGCCGCCTTTCTTCCCGCGATTAGAACCGCTGAGGTAGGTGCGCGGCGGTAGGTGTCGCACCTGTCGCTCCACGCTGTCAATATCCGAACGCTTTGCATACCAGACCAGCCATGCTCCTTCCCTGAGGCCCAGGGTTTAGAGATAACAATAGTCATGTAAATAAATCTATGGTGGCATTTAGCAAAAAGCAATTGGAAGATTGGTGGCTCAAAAGTAGAGAGATGGCATAAGGTTAAAAGTGTAGGAAGACGTATTTTAAAGAAAATGGCGAATTTTGAAAACTTACAAGGCAGTTAAACAAAAATAAAGGAAAAACTCAGCATGGTGGCAACTGCCATCACCCCGCTACAAAGGGGACGCTCATACCATCCATCCATCCATCCATCCATCCATCCATCCATCCACCCACCAAACCACCCACCCACCCACCCACCCACCCACCCACCCACCCACCCATCCATCCATCCATCCATCCATCCATCCATCCATCCATCCATCCATCCATCCATCCATCCATCCATCCATCCATCCATCGATCGAACAACCTAACGCTTTGCATACCAGACCAGCCTGGTGGTGGTCCCACTTATTCGTTCTAGGGGGCGCGGCCGCACTTCCTTATACCAAAAATAAAATAGAACAATCGATGTCTTTGTTTGCTTTCTATTTGTAGAACAAATTTTTCGCGCTTTATTGCTGAACAGCAAATGGCGAACGACATGGAGGTTTTACCATAACTCATGCTTTGAATATTGACGGTTACGTGAGCAATACTCGTATATAATCATTTTATATTTATCCCACAATACTATAACTTGAATGATAGCGCCATTCATGAAGTGCAAAGTAACTGTAAGCGAAAAGTAAACGACATATGCATCTTTCCTTAATATAGCTTTTGCTTCGAATAATTAAACATTTACACGTGTACTCCCTTCCACGAACGCTCACTTCACGAAAACCAGTCCTCAGGTTTCTTTTTTTTTTTTTACAAAGCGGTCTGTCACACGAGATGCGACAGCACGAACATGCCTGTGGACGTTCAGCAAAGCAGGCGCGATCAGGCGCTCCTTGGCCATCTTTGCCCGAAGCCACGCCTTCAAGCGACGGCGTGTTGACAACGGGCGCTTTGCCGAGGCGATGCTAACTGGTAGCGAAGTCAGAACCTGCAGTAGAGTTCGTACGTTAGCGTACTTCAACGCAAGCATCAAGGGCCTCAAGGGTGGTAGCCTGGCAGTGGGGCGCCACTCGTCTGCCGGGTACATTTTGATACACAGATGAGCAGCTCAGACGCAAGCGTTCTTGCTCTGGCAGCTCGGTTGCAGACTACCATACACCGGTCTGCAAGCCTTTCGATTCTTGAGTCGTTGCTTTCGACGCCTTCTGTCACGAGAACACGGGCCAGGCAAATGTGCAGGCTGTACACGGAAAGGATTTCTGCGTGTCCACGCTCGCTGGCACCGTTGGAAAGGAAGCTGAGGTGGACGCCTCGAGCGACGGATGTGTGCTGAGCTTCTTCGATGGCAAGAAGGAGCTGACTTTACAGAAAGTACCTCCAGAGGCGGGGCGAGAGCGCGTGACCTTGCGCGTATAGAGCGATGCCCTCCCCCTTCAACCGGGAAATGGAAGCGAACGTAGCGGAAACGACTCGAAAGTTCGAGAGAAAATTGGAGGGGACACGTAATCCAATATATGCACAAGGTCGTTCTCTCCTTTACATTCATAGATCCCTGGGAGTCCTAATACCCCTCGTGGCGCAGTGCTGCAGCGGTCATTAATTCAACTGCCACCTGCCACGGTTGGCAGTTTGCTCACTATCCGGTGGGCAGGTTGCGCTGACGCCGCAGGGTCACGTGACCTAGGTGCTGTCGCATTAAAATTCTCCACGCCGACCAATGGCGACGCGCGCCCCGGCGGGAGGGTGAGCGTCAGCTGCACTGTCCCCGCTCCCCCAAAGCGGCGCAATGACCATGTCCTCCTTCGGATAGAGACTACCGCACGCGCTGTTCCTCTTTCCACTTTCAACAAGAATATCCTCTCTCTCTCTCTCAGCTGTGCTGTCGATGACGCTATGTTGTTGTTGCCTGAAAAGATGATGGCACATACCCACGGTGGGGGATTGGCCAGGGTTTGGTGCAGGTCCAAACAGGGAATGTCTAATCCAGGTTTATCTCAACCGGCTTATCAATTAAGATGATTGTGAGTGAAAAGGAAATATTTAATTTGATTTAGCAAGAGGAAATCGAGTTGCAAATCAAGGAAACAAAGCTGTGCGAGTAGAATTACTAATGTGAGGATTGATAAGAAAGCAAATAATTTTGAGAGACGGAAATTTAAAAAAAATCTAGAAATTAACACAAAAATGTCCCGGTTGCACTGGTATACTTGTGGAGTAGTTGGCACACTTGCCAAATGCATGCCCTTTGACGGTTGCACCGAATGAGATGAGGACGGGAAGAGTAAACGGCAGTCCTAATTGAGCGAGCGGATTTACCAAAAACTGAATTCTCTGCCGTGCAAACCGCCGGCAGTAGAGGATGAAATGATCTATGGATTCAACGTCCCCGCATGACGCACATAGATTCGACGGCGTCAACCCCGAACGGCATAAGTATAGATTAAGGCGAGGTATCCTACAACGCAGCAGTGTCATAGAAAGCTCACATTGTCTTGATGTACAGTAACGTATATTCCATGTGAATTTCAAATGTTCGAAATCCGCTGTACCAAGGATGGGCTCATGGCTCAGGTAATGGTGAATTTGTAAGCGTTCATACCGTGACGTGGTCAGAAGTATGAGGTTTGGAACGCCCTGGGCAACAGGGCCATTGATGGCAGATTTTGCTAGGAAATCGGCCATAGAATTTGAAGAAATGCCACAATGTCCTGGTATCCACTGAAAACGCACCTCTATGACATGACGTGGCACGAAGTACAATAGGAATTGGTAAAGGAGAGTAGTTTGCGAGCTTTCCAGTGCAGCCAAGACTGAGCGGCAGTCCGAGAGAATGATGACTTGATCAATATTGCTGGGAACGTTTTGAAGGGCCAAACCGATAGCGAGGAAGTCAGCAGTGTAAATTGGAGTATAATCAGGGATCCGGAGAGAGTAACGCCAATCTAGGGTTTGTGAATAAACACCTACTGCTGCCTTTTCGGCTTGTTGAGAGGCATCCGTAAAAATTTCAGCATGGCTCGGATACTGCAATACATAATCCTCCAGGAGACCATTTAGCATGTTGGCAGAAAATTGCTTTGCGTAAAGCGGCATCACATGGTCAAAGCAAACAGTTGGTGCAGCCTGCAAATCGGTGACGCATTGCACGGACCTAAGCGTGACCTAAGCGTGGACAAAAGGTACTCAGTGAACACAAATTGAGGCAGTTTGTAGATCGGCCAATGTTTATCTTGAAAGAATGCCGGGGTTGTCCAAAAAATTGGAGGGGCCATTCCAGGCATTGGCTCAAGTCCCCGTAGGAAGGTGCGCACTGTGAGAAGTTGGAAGCGGGAGATCAAGTCCCGTATGCGAGCATCCAGAAAGAGGACGCAATTGGCCACTGAGTTTGGTAGACCCAGGCATAGCCGTAGAGCACGTCTCTCCAAAAGAATCAGCGGTTGAATTTTATATCTAGGGCAACCGGAGAACAGAACGCAACCGAACTCCAAAATTGGTCTAACGTAAGTTTTGTAGAGAAATAAGAGAGGGTCTCTGCGCATACCAAATTTCCTATTGCTGATTCGCATAAGGCGACCGAGAGCTCGCTCACCGTTTAAGGCTATACTTTTGATATGAGGTCGCCAGTCGAGGTGAGGGTCGTAAATGACCCCTAGATACTTTAAGGACTGCACTTGCGGGATTTGGGCGCCACAATACTGTAGACTGATATAAAGAGGGGACACTGGAGGAAAAATGAGAAAGGAAGATTTGTTTACGTTAAGAGTTAAGTGTAACTTGCCCAGCCATACTTAAAGTGAATTGAGGTAGGTCTGCAAAAGCTGCTAAAGTGAGTGTATGTCTCTAGAAGAAGCGAAAAAGGCGATGTCGTCCGCATATACATACACCTTGACGTCACCCTGAGTAGGTATATCTCGCATCAGTATGTTAAAAAGTAACGGAGACAGTACGGAGCCCTGCGGCACGCCTCTAGTCTGTGAAAAAGTCTCGGACGTAAAAGAACCGTCCGAACAGAAGAACCGCCTTTCTTTTAGGAATTCCTAAACCCATGCAAGAATATAAAACGGCGGCCGAATTTCGTCCAGCTTGTTCAATAAAATCGGATGTTCTACAGTGTCATACGCTTTAGCAATATCCAAGGTGACTAAAGCCGCGACCTCTTTCTTCCCCATTGCCATCCTAATTCTACTTTCCAAATCCAAGTGTGCGGTCCAAATCGAGCACCCCCGACGAAACCCTATCTGAGAAGCACTGAAGGCTTGTACCGCTAGAACAAGATCTGTTAGACGGGTGTGCTCAATTCGTTCAATAACTTTAACTAAACTAGACAAGAGGGAAATGGGATCCTTAAGAAGTAAGATTATTTTCGCAATTTTTCATTCAGGAGGGAGCCAAGATTTCTCCAGAGAGACATTAACCATATGCAAAACATCCGAGGCTATGTGTATGTGCGCGCCTGCCTTGGCGCACAGGGACGAGCAGACGCGGCGCGCCGCACAAATGAAAGTCGTGAGTCAGCCCGCGCCGTAGGCCTAGCTTCGAAGAGGGGTGACTCCTGGGGAAACACCGCTGAGCGGCCAGCCGAAGAAGACCTGCCAGGGAGCGCGGGCCAGTCTTCGGGACGGCGCCATCCTGGCCCAGCAGTCGTCGGGCTGTCCCAGTGCGCGGTGAACAATGCGTGTTTATTTGGCGTGCGTGTCTCGTACATTGCTGCACTGCTGTAAGATCTCTAATGGTACTGTAGCCTTTTTTGCGTATTGTGTTACATGCGTTGCATTGTATTAGAGAACACTGTGTACACATTCTTACGAGTGCCGCGTAAGCACCTCTGTATCGACTCTGCTATGCGAAGCTTGTTTTGCAGTCAACCTTTGACTCCGACCCATCCTCTGGCTTGCTACCGGCGAAAGCTGGGCACCAAACGACCACAGCCTTCTGTCCCTTGGTGGCTGTTCATCCGGTTGAGCCTGCCCCGCCGAGCCGAGGGCGTCTCCTTTGTGACCGGGACCGCTACCCCCGCACGCTTTAAGGGTGTTTGGGAATGCGCCCCACCCGTGCACAGGTGACAGCGGGACGCGCACGAAACCACTGTTGAACTTTTTCAATGAGACTTTGTTGTGGCGGAAAAGCTACTTACACTGTACAAGCCATGTTCCGGTGAACGTACAACGTACGGTCGGCTTGACACGTCACACAGTCGCGGAGAGGAGCTTTCCAGTTCTGCGTCAAAGGTCACTTCTCGCCCCGTCACAGGTTTTTGAGGGTGGTGACCTTCTTCCCCGCGTGTCGGGTGAGCCCATTATTTTGGACTCCATCGGGACCCCGCGCTGTCCTGGCCGAATGTACTTAGGTGCTGCTTCAGAGGTATTTGTTCTTCTTGCTTCGAAAAATAACCGGTGGCAAATTTTCTCTACGTGCTCCGTGAAAGCCCGAAAATGGACGTTCAGAAAGTTGTCCAAAGGGTGTCTGTAGAGTCACTAAATAAATTCTTTATTTAGTGACTCTAGGTGTCTGAGGGGGGGGGGGGGGGGGGAGGGGGCGTCCGCCTCCTCCGCCTCTCTCAGGACCGTCACTAGGCCAGCCGCACCTGCAGTGCATCCAACAGAAGGCTTGTATACGCTGAATGACGATATCGTGCACATCCTTGCGCCTCACCGAGAGCGCATTCGCCTAAGAAGCACACTCGCGCGAACACTTCAATGTAGCCGTGGGCAGCGCACCACAGCACAAAGCTGCCGCCTGATCATCTCTCAGGCAGCCCTGTTGGATTACAAGTGGCGGCCCCTACAGGCCGTGAAACTAACACGGTCAGGGCTTCTTTATTCATCCGTAAAGAAACCGTTGTAACCCTTACACTGGATAGTATGCCGTGAGGTCCATGAATTCCTGCTGGATAACATTTGCAGTGCCAACGTTTTTGTTATATTTTGTCAACGTCAGGGTGCACGGTACGCCTGCCTCGCCCCCCATAAGCAAGAACGAAAGAAAAGATAGCAAAACTTGCTTTGCGTTATCCCTTCCCTTACGGCGCGGTTCAGGTGTCCAACGATAAATGAGACAGATACTGCGCCATTTTCTTTCCACCAAAAACCAATTATTATTATTAATATTATTATTATTATTATTATTACCGCAGCGGTGGCCTAGTCGACTGAGCATCCGCCTCGGATGCGGAAGGTGCGGGGTTCGATCCCCAGTGCCGCCGGGTTCTCACCGGTGATACAATGGGTACAAGCTTCCACTGCCTGGTGTTCGGCTTATTTAGGGTGAAATGCTTGCGAAATTGGTCTTCGACCCCACCTTGAGTAATAGGAAAACCTTGTGCCATGGTGCTCTTTGGCCACAGATGCCTTTGCGTCATAAAAAAAAGAAACATCATCCTCATAAAAATTCGTCTTTCTTGCCATCTGTATCCTTGTCGGCCATTCATGCTACATCTAGTTCTCGCTTCTTCAATAAAATGAGAGAGCAAAACGGCCTTTAATACTGCGTATGCCTCCGCAGTCCTTCTGACCTCGCTGTCATGACATGCCCTCTAATTCCCCGAACAGCTCTGCTGGCTGGGCTCTAGCGTTAAACGTTTCCAGGCTCAGTTTCCAACGGCAGCCTGTTTATGTCATATACAGGGTGTTTCACCTGAGACTTTACACAGCATTTAAAAATAGGTTTTTTGAGTTAGAAGCGCGCTTTTTTCGGCATAGCATCTTCAGCGGCGGAGTACATCAGAATACAACTAAAACCAGCTAATTAGAAAAATGGGTAATTAAAATCAGATGGTTAACTTTTTAACTATTACTGTTGGGTACCTTGATTACAGAGACGCGCGTAGCCCATTGTGAGTGATATCCATACAAGTTTTTAGATGTTCCAAAACGCGGTTAGCCTCGGCGCTGTGTCCCGACAAATTTTGGCCATTTCCACAAGTTACGTGCACTGGACGGGTTGCTTTGGCTGCAAGATTTTTAAAAGCGCATATATTTTGGCCCAATATAGGCAAAGTTTGTTGGGCCACAGCGCCGAGGGTAACAGCGTCTTCAAAATTCTAAAAACAGATCGGGATAATATTGACGGTGGGCCTCTCAATAATTCAGGAGCCCAACAGTAATAGTTTAAAAGTTGACTATTCAATATTACCTAACGAGCAGCTAGTTAGCAGGTAATACCTGTATTCTGATTTACTCACACCGCTACCGATTTTACGCCGAAAAAAAAGACGCCCTTCTAACTCAAAAAGAATATATTTAAAAATCGTGTAAAGTGCTAGGTGAAACACCCTGCATATCTGACAGCCGCCTTGGTGAGTTTCTCCACAGGCGCTGGGGGATGAGGGCCGGGAGTTAATTGGTGTACCCATGTAGGAGGTGGTGGCCAAGTGTTATTAGATGGTCAACCCCTGCTCCGGTGAGAGGATGCGTTGCCGGCTGTGTTCGCCCATTCGCTGCTACCAATTTGTTTTTCTAATCTGATGGAGAACTGCGGCGCAACCGGGATTCGAACCGCGGGCGTCTTGCACATGAGGTGGATGCTCCGACTCTACGCCATGACTGCGTCCTTGAAGTTGCACTGAAGAGGAGTCTGAACTCTATTTACGGTGGGCACTCGATCTACACGTTCCGAGCATTCTTAGAAACCTCGAATTATTGTCCTGTGCAGCCGATTTCCCTAATTAGTCCCGTGGCGGCTTGCCTCACTGCCATCGTCAGAGGAATATCTAAAATCAAAGAGTACACGCGTATTTTTATTTCCGCGGGCCTGATTTGCGGCTATGTTGTCTGCGACTGAAACAATTTATTCTCAGAAAGCTAAACAAAGTAAATAAAAGCGGAAGCGAAGCCGCCGCGAGACTGGCTGAAAAGCACTGCACGCATTGGTGGACTCCTCCTACCTTGAGCGTTGAGTTCAAAAAAAGGGCGCTCTCAGTGGAAAGGCAGGAAAAAACAGTGCTTTTCACGGATGACGGAGCAGCCAACCTTCGTCAGCCCTTTTCTTCGAGGGCTCCTCGTTGAAAGCCTGAAACAATCACCGGCAGTACAACAAGTAGTGTACGAAGCCCCTGTAAGCACGTGGAGTGTATCGTTTAGATGATTTCTCAGAAGTGCCTCACAGTGGAGCTGTCTGTTTCTCCCGTGAAAGCACGCATATAACGCCAACACATTTGGCTACCGCTTTTGTGAACCGCTAATTCAGCACGCAAACTTGTGAGCCTACTTTTAATATTCTCCCAAAGCCCACATGAGTCAGGTAGTTTTGGTGTGCTGAGAAAAAAAAAAGTGCCGCCGGTATCGCTCCGGTGACTCCTACAGCATCTGTAGGCCTGATGCGACCAGGGATTGCAGTGTCCTGACACCAATTGCGCAAGGGTTAAGCGGGCCAGCCATGTCCCGTGAAGAGTGCCACAGTTGGAGCTGTGCCTTTGGGTTTCGCGAGGGAGTGTGGAAGGGGTTGTCCCTCACAAGTTGACCTCACTTGAATCCCTAGCAGGAAGTGAGCCTTTTGTCTGTGTAAACTGTGACGAGAAGACCATCTTCACTTGCAGAAAATGTGCGGTAGCTTGCAAAGACAAGCTGTCATAATTTTCCCCCCTAGCACAGTTATGCTTCGTATGAATTGTACCCGTTCTACATGATTTCCCCTCACTATGTGATGCCTAACAGGGCTTAAGATATGATAAATAACGAGGATGAGGAGGACGAGTAAAATATTTTCTTGCCATATCTCTTTTTTAGTGTGTGTGTGTGTGTGTGTGTGTGTGTGTTGTGTTGTGTGTGTGTGCGTGCGTGCGTGCGTGTGTGTGCGTGCGTGCGTGTGCGTGCGTGTGTGTGTGTGTGTGTGAATGTGTGTGTGTGTGTGTGTGTGTGTGTGTGTGTGTGTGTGTGTGTGTGTGTGTGTGTGTGTGTGTGTGTGTGTGTGTGTGTGTGTGTGTGTGTGTGTGTGTGTGTGTGTGTGTGTGTGTGTGTGTGTGTGTGTGTGTGTGTGTGTGTGTGTGTGTGTGTGTGTGTGTGTGTGTGTGTGTGTGTGTGTGTGTGTGTGTGTGTGTGTGTGTGTGTGTGTGTGTGTGTGTGTGTGTGTGTGTGTGTGTGTGTGTGTGTGTGTGTGTGTGTGTGTGTGTGTGTGTGTGTGTGTGTGTGTGTGTGTGTGTGTGTGAGAGAGAGAGAGAGATAGCATGACGTGCTTGATTGTTTAAAAAATATACAGCGAAGTATACGCTTCGTTAAAGGAAAAATATCCGATCTTTTTGAAAGGAAAGGACCAATTTTTTTCGAGAGTGCGCTCTTGATCGGTCCTCCGATCGAAACGTCAAGTCAAATAAAAATGTTTCCTTTAACGAAGGGTATACTTCGTTATTTATACCACCTTAACAAAAAAAATCAGGCATCTAGTGAATTCTTAAACACATGTATAACTTTCGGTCTGTCTCAAATTATTTGAGCCCACCCGTACGACTGACCATTCATCTAACATTCTTGACATTATTTTGACTACTTAGCCTGATTAACTCTGTGCTCCTTCTTATATTACGGGACTTAGTGACCACGTTGCAGTCCACACTACCTTTTACACTAATATTACCAAAAGTACTAAAACAAAAAAGTTCTATCGCTCGACGACAAAGGAGACAACATTAGCATGAATCGTCATGTTCTTGTATTCTATAACGATTTTCCTCTCTACGTATCCTATACGTTCTACCGAGTCCAACTGGTCTCTTTACAAGTTCAAGCTGTGGCGCCTAATAACACTTTACATCCCCACCGTCAGCATAACAGGGCGACCACATTCTTCATGGTTTAATAGGACCCGATCACCGGTACGCATATCCGACGTACCCAATGTTTTGAACCAATCATTCTGTTCCGTTTTTACTTCTGCTACTGCCGCATCCGCCGATGGATAGCATCACCTTCAACCAGCATGGTATTGTGAAAATTATCAACACGCTAAAATGTGCATCTTCCTGCGGTATCGATGATATCATTTCGAAAGTTTTAAGAAACACCAAACTTGCTTCCAGTCTTTTTCTTTCCCTCATTTTTCAGCAGTCGTTTGGTACTGGCTCCGTCCCACATGACTGGCAAATTGGCATGGTCATTCCAGTTTTGAGGAAAGGTGTCCCATCATCCCCAGGTAATTACCGAGCCATTTAATTCGCTAACCAGTGTATGCTCCGAGATCATGGAACACGTCATCTACTCTATTGTTACTACATTTCTAACATCGGTGATCTTTCATCCAAACCAGCACGCACGGATTCCGGAAAGGTCAGTCATGTGAAACCCAATTAGCATTGTTCCTGCGTAACATTCATCCCTACCTTCACGGCAATATCCCAACTGATGCACTATTTCTAGATTTCGAGAAAGCTTTCTATAAAGAACCCCATTCGCGCCTTTTACTTAAAATGTCTCTGTTAAACATTTATCCGAGTGTCTTGAACTGCATTAGAAGCTTTCTGACCGACCGCATGCAAATTGTTTCCTCTAATGCCCCCCCCCCCCCCCATCTCATCATCTTTCACGTTCTTTCAGGAGTACCCCAAGGCAGAATTCTTGGCCCTTGCTCTTTCTAATATACATTAACGACCTGCCTTCCGCACTAACGTCTACCATCCCCCTGTTCGCGGATGACTGCGCCCTTTACCGCCCCCTAACTAACGCCGACGATATGCTTCTGTCCCCCAAAATGTCCTGGATAGCATGCAGCAGTGGTGCATTACGTGGCTAATGTGTCTGAATACTACAAATACCACCAATCTCTTTTCACCGCCGCCGAAATTTTACTTCACAAAATTATAAAATTAACGATACTACAATCACTTCAACTAAACCTTTTAAATTTTTTGGTATTAACCTCACTAGTGATCTGTCCTGGTCTTACCACGTTTATCAAATAATAAATTCGCCTAATCGAACAATTGGCTATTTCCGTCGTAACCTGTCCATGGCGCCTTCTTCCTTAAAATTACCACCGTCCAAAACATTTGTGCGACCTAAATTTGAATACACCCGCGCAATCTCTGGACCACACCAGTCTAACCTCATTTACATTCAATGCACATACTAACTAGCGCTTAAGACAAGGACAGAAGACAGACGTACACCACGAATGCTATAGACATCAACTCTTTTTATTCCACACAGACACACTCAATATATAGGCAAACATGTACAACGGATCCCACCCTAAAGCGCATGTGCAACGGCACCTTCTGGTTTAATAATAATAATTGGTTTTTGGGGAAAGGAAATGGCGCAGTATCTGTCTCATATATCTTTGGACACCCGAACCGCGCCGTAAGGAAAGGGGTAGAGGAGGGAGTGAAAGAAGAAAGGAAGAGGAGGTGCCGTAGTAGAGGGCTCCGGAATAATTTCGACCACCTGGGGATCTTTAACGTCCACTGACATCGCACAGCACACGGGCGCCTTAGCGTTTTTCCTCCATAAAAACGCAGCCGCCGCGGTCGGGTTCGAACCCGGGAACTCCGGATGGTGGTGGTGGTAAACATTTAATTTTTACAGGGAGGTGTTTGAGCCCAGGCCCTATGGCCCAGGTCCTCACAAATCTAGGTGGAGCTCCTATTCCGGAGCCCCAATGGTGTCTGGCGCCGCTCGCGCCCTGGCGACCAAGGTCCGTTGGGACTGCAGGTCATAGCAGCTGAGCAGCGCCGCCTCCCAGGCCTCCCTACAAGGGTGGGAGATGAAGGATTGGGAAGGGTGGGGATTGGAAGGGCAGGCCCAGACCATATGGAAAACGTCCGAGAACGTTGCTCCGCACAGCCTGCAGCCACCATCAAATTCTGAATTGAAGTGTTTCAATACTGCCGGGCACAGCATTAGTATTTGTAAACATTTTGAGAAAAAGCCATTCGTCTGCTCTCCGGAGACCCTTACAGGGTTCCGGAAAGCGACGATGACTGTCCTTATAATATGTAGTGATGTCTTTGAATGTAATTAGATACTGCGTAGGCTCGTAGTAGGCTTAATGAGCAAGTGTGAGTGCCCGGGGAGAGAGCGCGCGGGCCGCCTGATCGGCTAACTCATTGCCCTGGAGTCTCTGGTGGCCGGGAGCCCAGATGAGGTTACAGTTTGGAGGGTCGCTGAACCGACAGCAATTTTGTAGGATGCGCCAGGCGAGAGGAGGTATCCAATCCAGCTCATATTTCCGACAGGCCCCCTTCGAGTCGGTAATGATGTGTTTCACTTGTGGGAGAGAGAGTGCGAGCGCAATCGCGATTTCCTCCGCGTGTGTTGCGCTGTAGGCGCGGAAAGTGAGTCCTTCCACTGTGGTGTTGTCGTGGACCACTGCTGCGGTGAACCACCGCCACGGTGGGGACCATCAATGTACACGTAGTACACGTGTTGTCGACCATAATGTCGCTCCAGTGCTTCCGCACGCGCCTGGCGACGGCCATTGTGGTCAGAGTGTGACATGTTGCGGGGAATGGGTCGGACCCTGAGGGCGCGTCTCCAGGGTTCTGGCGCTCGTACCCGTTCCTCAAAGTTGATGGTGTGTTGGATGTGGAGTCGGTCAAGAATGCGGCGACCGGATGGCGTTTGTGATAGGCGCGTATATTGGTTGGCGATATGGGCGTCTCGGAGTTCCCGATAGGTGTTGACCACCCCCAGGTCCAACAAACGCTGGTTGGATGTGGTAATGCGAAGGTCAAGAGCCCGTTTGATGACTTTGCGGTGCATGACCTCTAGTTGGTCCTCGTCGTGTTTGCGCATGTGAAGGCAGGGGGTTGAGTAGAGAATTCTACTCGTTACAAAGGCATATGCCAGCCGCAAGGCATCTTTGCTTCGTAACCTCCACGCTTGTTGGAGACTCGGCGTACCATACGGCTCACCTGATCACCATACATGCGGAGTTTTGCGAGTGTTGTGTCTGGTCTGCATTGTTGGTGAATAAAGAGACCGAGGATGCGGATCTCTTTGGCCTCTCTAATCGGACCCGAAAGGAGTGTGAGGTGAATTGAAGTGTCGTCCCGTGGAGAGGATCGAATATGGACAAATTCTGATTTGTGGGAGCACACTGGAGACCACAGTATGCAGCTTAAGTGTCCACTGCCTCCGCTGCCTGTTGTAGGCAGGTCTCCATGTGCCCGAGATTGCCTTCTGTTGCCCAGATAGAGATATCATCCGCATATAGGGCATATCGGATGCCGAGCATAGAGCATAATTTTGCGGGAAGGTCTTTCATTGCAAGGTTGAAGAGGAGGAGAGAGGAAACCGCACCCTGTGGTGTGCCCCGGGATCCGATGGTATAAGATCCGTGTTCCTTGTCTTGAATTCGAATGTAGGCCTGTCGATTCGTGAGAAATTGTCAGATGTATCGCTATGTATTCGGACCACAGTTGGTATCCTGGAGGTGGCTAAGTATTACTTCATATTTTACATTATCAAAGGCTCCTTTCAAATCCAAGGCCAGGACTACCTTGTCATTGTGAGGGAGTTCTTTGGGCTCTAATATGTCATGAAAGAGTTGTAGAAGGATGTCTTGTGCGGATTTCTGTGGTCGGAAACCAAACATAGTGTCTGCAAAAGTGGGATGTGTTTTGAGGAAAGTGGACAACCTGTCTCGCACCATAGTCTCCATCAGTTTGCCGGCACAAGATGTGAGGGAGATAGGGCGCAGGTGCTCCACATCAATTGGCTTGCCTGCCTTAGGAATAAACGTCACTAAGGCTGTTTTCCAATCCGGGGGGAGAGGAATCTCTCCAAGCCAGATATGGTTGATGAATTCGAGAAGGGTACGGTGGGCTGCATCCGGAAGGTTCGCCAGAAGTTTGACGGTAAACCTGTCCCGGCGTGGTGCAGTACCACGATTCATTTTGGCTAGGGCCTCCTTCAAATCATGGAGCTCGAAGGGGGCGTCCAGCTCCAGATTTGTTTGCCCTATGTATGAGCATTGAGAAAGGCGAGGGTCCACCGTGGTACAGAGATATATGTCACACAATGTTCGGGCCAGTTGTGTTGTACCGGAAAAGTTATGCATTGCACGTTGTAGGTGCCGCGCCGTTTCTGCACGCGTTTGATTGGGGTCAATAAGTGCACGAAATATACACCAGGTGTTGCGGCCAGACATCTGGCGTGCAGCAGTGTTGCATCGATCCACCCAGTTAGTGTCCGCTAACTGAGCGGCATAGTCGGCAGCCTTGTGGGTGAGTTCAAGAATGCGGTGCCTGAGTTTCTTGTGTTTCTGCTTTCTCCATCGTTTGGTGAGACTGCGGCGGGCCTCCCAAAGATGGAGAAGATGGTTGTCTACTTCAGGTGTGGAATCAGCGAGCTGAATGTATTGTTCGTTTTTGCGGAGAGTTGTCATTAGAGAGGACAGCCATTCTTGATATCCCGAGTGAACGATGTCGACAGAGGGAATTGGCGAGCGGAAGAATAGGTGCCGTAGTGGAGGGCTCCGGAATAATTTCGACCACCTGGGGATCTTTAACGTGCACTGACATATAATTTCGACCACCTGGGGATCTTTAACGTGCACTGACATCGCACATGTCGCCAACAAAGGTTCTAGAAAGGTAAAACTCTAAAAGCGTTAAAAAATTTACGAAAGAAATACCTGCCTCGTTTTGAAAGCCCACAGTTGCTAAAGATTCAATGCTCTCTTTCACTGTAATTAAAATTTCACTTTGAGGGATGGAATAAAACATGTTTTCGATATCAACCAAAAAGGTACAATTAGCCCCAGAAGACAGTTCCTCTTTCGAAAAAAAATCAATTACATCTTTGGACGTAGCCACTCTGAACGGGCCATTAACAGGAAGGAGCTTCAACTGCTTTTGGATGAAGTGAAAGAGGAGAGCCTGCGTCAGTGACAATCGCACGCAGAGGGATTTCAGGCTTGTGTGTTTTAGCCAAGAAGAATACTGTCTAGCCATTCTTGTCAGCACCTTCAATCCTTTTTTGCAGACTAGCCAAGTTCAGGTCATTGCAAAGGAAAATCGCGTGCTTTTTAATCCTTGCACCAGTTGAACGCTTTTTCACAAAATTTTGCTGCATAGCCTCACGCGCTTTGGATAGGAAGAAATGTCTTGGCGTCACTGCAAACCCACCTTCCTTCTCGGCAACAAGCAAGGTGAGATCATAGGATTTTAAATAGTCAACACTTGCTTTCGCATTGAGCTTAGCCTTCTTAGATCGGTAATACTTGCTTAGGAGACAGTCCATATACCTTCAGACGTGCAGCGAGCTTTCTTCTCCTCAACAGCCGAGTTAGCAACCTTTTTCACCATTGAGACAAGTCCCACTGTCGTCTTTTTAGGCTCCGTGGAAAACTTCGGCCCGTAACCGAGTACAGGCTCAACCTCCTGTGGTAAGACACACCCACCTAGGCACCCACCCACTCACCAAACAGCCACCCACACAGCTAGGATTACAAAGAATTATCTGGTGCTTACTGCACCAGATATATTCGGCAAAATGTGTAAGTCTGCTAATGTTGCCTCAGAAAAGAAAACAAAAACCATTGCCCGATAAAACATCCAATGCCGTGTGAGAATTACAGGAACAATGTGGTATACACAATTGCCTTGCATTGGGGGAATTGCTACATCGGCCAAACTGGCTGCTGTATCAATGCCCGGCTTATGGAGAACAAGCCGGCTGTCGAGGCACTGTCAGGGTCTGGACACTTGGCGGCACATTGCAAACGTTGTAAGGATAACTGTGCGCCGATATATAACCAGACAAGGGTCACTTTTGCAAGTTCAGACCAGAATGAACGCGAAATACTGGAAGCCTTCCTCATTCACATGGAACGACAGTCGTGTGTAAGCAACCCATCGTTGTCTTTGTCATCCAAAGAATTACATTTGTTAAAGCAGAAGGTGCCGTTGCACATGGACTTGTGGGTGTGATCCGCTGTACATGTTTGCCTATATATTGAGTGTGTCTGTCTGGAATAAAACCAGTTGATGTCTATAGCATTCGTGGTGTCCGTCTGTCTTCTGTCCTTGTCGCAAACGATAGTTACCATGTGCATTGAATCTAAATGAGGTTAGACTGGTGTGGTCCAGAGATTGCGCGGGTGTATTCAAATTTAGGTCGCACAAATGTTTTGGAAGTTGGTAATTATAAGGAAGAAGGCGCCATGGACAGGTTACGATGGAAATACCCAATTGTTCGATTAGGGGATTTTTTTCTTTGGTTAACCTGGTAAGACCATGACAGATCACTAGTGAGGTTAATACCAAGATATTTAAAAGGTTTAGTTGAAGTAATTGTATTATCGTTAATTTTATAATTTTGCGAAATATAATTTTGGCGGCGGTGAAAAGATATTAGTACAGTCTTTGTAGTATTCAGACACATTAGCCACGTAATGCACCACTGCTGCATGCTATCCAGGACATTTTGGGGGACAGAAGCATATCGTCGGCGTTAGTTATGGGGCGGTAGAGTGCGCAGTCATCCGCGAAAAGGGGGATGGTAGACGTTACCGTGGAAGGCGGGTCGTTAATGTATTTTAGAAAGAAGAAAGGGCCAAGAACTGTTCCTTGGGGTACTCCTGAAAGAACGTGTGAGTAAGATGATGAGAAGCCATTAGCGGAAACAATTTGCATGCGGTCGGTTAGAAAGCTTCTAATGCAGTTCAAGACCGGATGAAGATTTAAAAGGGACAGTTTGAATAAAGGGCGGGAATGGGGTACTTTCCCGAAGTCTAGGAATAGTGCATCAGTTGGGATATTGCCGTGATGGTAGGGATAAATGTTACGCAGGAACAATGCTAATTGGGTTTCACATGAGTGACCTTTCCGGAATCCGTGCGTGCTGGTTTGGATGAAAGATCACCGATGTTAGAAATCTAGTTAGAAATCGAATTGATATCATCGATACCGCAGGAAGATGAACATTTTAGCGAGTCGATAATTTTCACAATACCATGCTGGGTTAAGGTGATGCCATGCATCGGCGGATGCGGCAGTGGCAGAAGTAAAAACGGAACAGTATGATTGGTTCAAAACATTGGGTACGTCGGATATGCGTACCGGTGATCCGGTCCTATTAAACCATGAAGAACGTGGTCGCCCTGTTATGCTGACGGTGGGGATGTAAAGTGTTATTAGGCGCCACAGCTTGAACTTGTAGAGAGACCAGTTGGACTCGGTAGAACGCATAGGATACGTAGAGAGGCGAAATCGTTATAGAATACAATAACATGACGATTCATGCTAATGTTGTCTCCTTTATCGTAGAGCGATAGTAATTTTTTGTCTTAGTACTTTTGGCAATATTAGTGGAAAATGTAGTGTGGACAACAACGTGGACACTAAGGCCCGTAATATAAGAAGGAGCACAGAGTTAATCACGCTAAGTAGTCCAAATAAGGTAGAGAATGTTAGATGGATGGTCATTCGTACGGGTGGGCTCAAATAATTTGAGACAGGCCGAAAGTTATACCTGTGTTTAAGAATTCACTAGATGACTGATTTTTTTTTGTTAAGGTGGTATAAATAACAAAGTATAGCCTTCGTTAAAGGAAACATTTTTATTTGACTCGACGTTTCGATCGGAGGACCGATCAAAAGCGCACTCTAAAAAAAATCGGTCCCTTCTTTTCAAAAAAGATCGAATATGTTTCCTTTAACGAAGCGTATACCTCGCTGTATATTTTTTAAACAGTCAAGCACGTCATGCTATCTCTCTCTCTCTCTCTCTCTCTCTCACACACACACACACACACACACACACGCGCACGCACACACACACACACACACACACACACACACACACACTCACACACACACACACACACACACACACACACACACACACACACACACACACACACACACACACACACACACACACACACACACACACACACACACACACACTCACACACACACACACACACACATACACACACACACACACACACACACACACACACACACACACACACACACACACACACACACACACACACACACACACACACACACACACACACACACACACACACACACACACACACACACACACACACACAGAGAGAGAGTGAGAGAGAGACTAAAAAAGAGATATGGCAAGAAAATATTTTACTCGTCCTCCTCATTCTCGTTATTTATCATATCTTAACCCCTGGTAGGCATGACATAGTGAGGGGAAATCATGTAGAACGGGCACAATTCATACGAAGCATAACTGTGCCGGGGATGGGGGGGGAGGGGAATTATGACAGCTTGTCTTTGCAAGCTACCGCACTTTTCCTGCAAGTGGAGATGGTCTTCTCGTCACAGTTCAGACAAAAGGCTCATTTCCTGCTAGGGAGTCAAGTAAGGTCAACTTGCGAGGGAAAGCCCCTTACACACTCCTTCGCGAGACCCAAAGGCACAGCTCCAACTGTGGCACTCTTTACGGGACATGGCTGGCCCGCTTAACCCTTGCGCAATTGGTGTCACGACACTGCAATCCCCGGTCGCATCAGGCTTACAGATGCTGTAGGAGTCACCGGAGCGATACCGGCGGCACTTTTTTTTTCTCAGCACACCAAAACTACCCGACTCATCTGGGCTTTGGGAGAATATTGAAAGTACGCTCACAAGTTTGCGTGCTGAATTAGCGGTTCACAAGGGCGGTAGTCAAATGTGGTGGCTTCATGCGTGCTTTCACAGAAGAAACAGACAGCTCCACTTTGAGGCACTTCTGACAAATCATCTAAACGATACACTACACGTGCTTACAGGGGCTTCATACATTACTTGTTGTACAGCCGATGATTATTTCAGGCTTTCAACGAGGAGCCCTCGAAGAAAAGGGCTGGCTAAGGTTGGCTGCTCCGTCATCCGTGAAAGCACTGTTTTTTCCTGCCTTTGCACTGAGAGCGCCCCTTTTTTTGAACTCAACGCTGAAGGTAGGAGGAGTCAACCAATGCGTGGAGTGCCTTTCAGCCAGTCTCGCCGCGGCTTCGCTTCCGCTTTTACTTAATTTGTTTAGCTTTTTGAGAATAAATTGTTTCAGTCGCAGACAACATAGCCGCAAATCAGGCCCGCGGAAATAAAAATACGCGTGTACTCTTTGATTCTAGATATCCCGCCGCCGATGGCAGTGAGGCAAGCCGCCATGGGACTAATTAGGGAAATCGCCTGCACAGGACAATAATTCGAAGTTTCTAAGAATGCTCGGAACGCGTAGATCGAGTTCCCGCGGTAAAGAGAGTTCAGACTCCTCTTCAGTGCAACTTTAAGGACGCAGTTATGGCGTAGAGTCGGAGCATCGACCTAATGTGCAAGACGCCCGCGGTTCGAATCCCGGTTGCGCCGCAGGTCTTTATCAGATTGAGAAAAACAAATCTGAGTGTGGGTGAACTCGAATAACCCGGCCTGGGGTGCAGCTTGGTATAGCACCGAATAGGCGAACACAGCCGGCAACGCATCCTCTCATCAGAGCAGGATTTGACCATCTAATAACACTTGGCCACCACCTCCTATTAACGCCCGACCCTCAGCTCCCAGCACCTGTGGAGAAACTCACCAAGGCGACAGTCAGATATACAGAGGTACCGATATAGTAGGAAATCATGAAGCTCACGGCATACCATCCAGTATAAGGGTTACAACGGTTTCTTTAAGGATGAATCAAAAAGCCCTGATCATGTTAGTTTCACTGCGTGTAGGGGGCGCCACTTGCAATCCAACAGGGCTGCCTGAGAGATGATCAGGAGGCAGCTTTGTGCTGTGCAGCGCTGCGCTGCCCACGGCGACATTAAAGTGTTCGCGCGAGTGTGCTTCTTAGGCGAATGCGCTCTCGGTGCAGGCCCTGTTTTGCGCTGATGCATGATATCGTCATTCAGCGTACCAGTCTTCTGTGATCAGGCACTGCAGGTGTGCCTGGTCTAGTGGCGGTCCTTAGGGAGGCCGAGGAGGCGGACGCCCCCCCTCCGCCCTTTCCATGTTTTCCCTAGTTTTCCATGTTTTCCCTGACTATTTCAGTCAAAATTCCCTGACTGCTGAATATGCGTGAAAACATATATTGGCCGTTGGTAACGGACAGTATACATGATCTACTCGCAGCAAGAAAAAAAATAATAAAAATCAACTGAAACTGCAAAAGCGGCATTTAAAACAGATTTGCTTTTGCTGTTTGAGAGAGCAGAGTTCTTCATGAAGGAAGTCCAGGTTAAAACTGCGACTTACAAAACGATCGTTGCTTCTTATTTTCAAGCTCCTTATTATGGCTGGCTGTCCTTTTGCTAATTCTTCCAAGCATCTGATATTTCCGCTAAGCATGTGTGAATGTCAAATTGATCACTTTGAAGTCGATAACAGTAAAAAGAATATGCTGCAAATACAACTGCATATTCTCGAGTAGTTCAAATGATCAAAATAGTTGAAAGTGAAAGACAAACGTGTTACCAAAAATGTAAGGACGAAAACAAAATCACGGTCGATTTGCGTAGTTAGGCCAGGTGCGCTAGCAGTTCGGTTTGCCCTTCAGTTCCGGTGTTCAGCTCACGTTTTCACGGAAGGCAGTTGTTCAGATAGCGATTATGGGCTAATTCCCATTTATTTATTTATTTCAGGATACTGCAGGCCACTGCTTGGCCCAAGCAGGAATGAATTTACATTGTTACATAACCAAAAGAATAAAATTATACAATATTAGCAGCACACGAATACAAAACATACATATAAACAATATTAGAAGGGAAGTAGACGATGTTACGAATCACAAAAATTTTTGTGAGGAAAAAACAGATGCCGGTATCCAATTCCAATCTTGCACTGTTCAAGGGGAAAAAAAACTGTATTTAAGACTGTGAGTATTGGCGAAAAGGGAAGCAAGTGAATGCTCATGAACGCTCCGAGTCCTTCTCACTAGAGGACGCTTAATGCACTCTGGAAGCCTGAGTTTATTTTTTCCTCTTAAACTATTAAATATATGCAGAAGGTCCTTCTCTACTTTACATGTATCGATCCCTGGGAGTCCTACCACTCCTGACGCAGGGGTGCAGCAGTCAAGCGCTTCTATTGCAGGTGCTGCCATCGATGGGATTTGGGTTGGGTTGCCCTCTCTGAGCAGCCTCTCACGATCAAATGAACTGCTGCCTGACACGGCGGGCAGGTTGCTAGGTATTTTATTCACTTATTTATATTTATTTGAACCTCAAGGATCCCGCGTGGGACATCACATGAGGATCGGGCGTATGAATGGCGGTTAACAATGACTGTTCCGTGATAATCATGAAGATGACATGGCTTCCTCGATGGCGGTCTTGAAATGGGCAGGATCAGGGATTAGCGCTAAGCTGCAGGGAAGGTGATTCCAGTCGTGATCCGTGTGCACAAAAAAACGACTCTTGGAATGTGACAGTGCAGGCACGATGCGGGATGGCCTGTGCGGGGTGTTCGACGCGCTGGTTGAATGAGCTTGCTGTCACGGGGTGAACGATGAAAAAAAAAACCTGCGATAAAGGCAGAGGCAGAGGGAAGGCAGAGGGAAAGTTGCAGCTGAAATTTTAAGGTAGATATGCTGGAGTATCGTAAGTATAGTTTGAAAGGATGAAGAGAGTGGCACGCGGACAGCTGGGCCAGTTAGAGATCTTTAGATTCGATGCACATGGCGACTAGCGCTAAAGACAAGGACAGAAGAAAGAAAGACGGACACCACGAACGCTAGACATCAAGCGGTTTTATTCCACACAGTCACATTCAAGATATAGTTCCATGCCGGCCGCAACGGCAGAATTTCGATGGAGGCGAAATTCCAGAGGCCCGTGTGCTGTGCGATGTCAGTGCACGTAAAAGAACCCCAGGCGGTCGAAATTTCCGGAGCCCTTCACTACGGCGTCCCTCATAGCCTGAGTCGCTTTGGGACGTTAAATCCCCATAAATAAAAAATCATTCCGTATACAGGCAATCTTGTACAACGGATCACACCCACAAGCGCATGTGCAATGGCACCTTCTGGTTTAAGAAATGTAATTCTTTGGATGACAAAGACAACGATGGGTTGCTTACACACGACTGTAGTTCCATGTGAATGAGGAAGCCTTCCAGTATTTCGGGTTCCTTCTGGTCTGAACTTGCAAAAGTGACCCTTGTCTGGTTATATATCGGCGCACAGTTATCCTTACAACGTTTCCAATGTGCCGCCAAGTGTCCCGACCCTGATAGTGCCTCGACAGCCGGCTTGTGCTCCATAAGCCGAACATTGATACAGCGGCCAGTTTGGACGATGTAGCAATTCCCGCATGACAAGGCAATTGTGTACACCACATTGGTCCTGCAAGTCACATACGGCATTTGATGTTTTATCGGGCAATGGTTTCTTTTTTTTTCTGAGGCAACATTAACAGCTTTACACATTTTGCCCAGTTTATCTGGTGCAGTAAGCACCAGATAATTCTTTGTAACTATAGCTGCGTGGGTGGCTGTGTGGTGAGTGGGTGGGTGCCTAGGTGGGTGTGTCTTACCACAGGAGGTTGAGCCTGTACTCAGTCACCGGCCGAAGTTTTCCGCGGAGCCTAAAAAGATGACAGTGGGACTTGCCTCAATGGTGAAAAAGGTTGCTAACTCGGCTGTTGAGGAGCAGAAAACTCGTTGCACGTCTGAAGGTATATGGACTGTCTCCTAAGCAAGGATTACCGTTCTAAGAAGGCTAAGCTCAATGCGAAAGCAAGTGTTGACTATTTAAAATCCTATGATCTCACCTTGCTTGTTGCCGAGAAGGAAGGTGGGTTTGGAGTGACGCCAAGACACTTCTTCCCAGCCAAAGCGCGTGAGGCTATACAGAAAAATTTTGTGAAAAAGCGTTCAACTGGTGCAAGGATTAAAAAGCACGCGATTTTCCTTTGCAATGACCTGAATTTGGCTAGTCTGCAAAAAAAGGATTGAAGGTGCTGACAAGAATGGCTATACAGTATTCTTCTCGGCTAAAACACACAAGCCTGAAATCCCTCTGCGTGGGATTGTCACTGAAACAGGCTCTCCTCTTTCACTTCATCCAAAAGCGGTTGAAGCTCCTTCCTGTTAATGGCCCGTTCAGAGTGGCTAGGTCCAAAGATGTAATTGATTTTTTTTCAAAAGAGGAACTGTCTTCTGGGGCTAATTGTGCCTTCTCGGTTGATATCGAAAACATGTTTTATTCCATCCCTCAAAGTGAACTTTTAATTACAGTGAAAGAGAGCATTGAATCTTTAGCAACTGTGGGCTTTCAAAACGAGGCAGCTATTTCTTTCGTGAATTTTTTAACGCTTTTAGAGTTTTACCTTTCTACAACATTTGTAAATTTTGATGGCGGAATTTACCTTACGGTGTGTGCATCGGTTCTTGTGTCGCCCCCGCGCTGAGTGAATTGTTTCCGGCCAGTTTGGACAGAGGCATTGAGGCGTGCCTTGATAACAACAAGATTTTAAAGATTTTTAGATACGTCGACGACTTTGTGGTAGTTGCTAAAACTACTCAGGATGACAGAAAGGATGTTCTGGTCGAACGAACTTTGGAAGTATTTCAGTCTTCTGCCTATGTTCTTAATTTCACCCATGAGCTTTCTGGAGACGGCAGCCTACAGTTGCTGGATGTTCGGCCTTTTCTGAGTGACGCACGAGTTTGGTATATGTACCAGCCAAGGTCCAAAAAGTAACTTTTGAGTTTTAGTTCGGCCAATACTAAATTAGTAAAGAGATGCATCGCCAAGAAATGCCTTCGTGTTGCCCTAGACAAGTCCTGCTCACACAAGGTGATTGAGAGTGTGCACCTGCAGGCAGATCGCATGGCGAAGGCAGGCTTCCCTAGGGAGCCCGTGACATCCGTTGCTGAAGGCCTGTTAAAAACGACAAACGCTTCGAAACGGGCAACGACGACTGAGCTACAAGCTCATGAGCGAGCTAGATGCGTGGCACTGCGCTATACCCACCAGCTGACACACCGCCTAAAGAAGGTGGCGCAGAAAGGCAAGGTCCGAGTTGTGCTGCTGGCCCACCTAGCTTCAAAGAGTACGGCACTGCCTCTTGAGTTATCATAGAACGATTCCTTCCTGATCTGCTTTTTCCAGTATCCATATAGTTCCACACCATGCTTCTTTTCCGCCCCCGCAGGGGCGTCTGCAACATGCAGATGTTGGTGAGTTGCGACACCACAGGTTCCTGAGCGTAAGCAGGGACATCCCCGCAGCGGGACGATGGTGAGCAGTGCGTCGGCACGGACCCTAACACCCGCACTTAGCCGTGCGTGGGAGGACACTACGACGCGTGCGGGAACCAGTTGCGTTTCAGTTTTATTTTTTTTTTACTCTGTGCCAACGTTTTAACCACACCAAATGCACGCGAGGTGTATGTGTCAGCACGCCTGCCAGTGCGCAGCTTTCGCTTTCTCCCCTGATTTTCCACAAAGTTTTACAGCTAATTTGCGCTTAAATTAAGATACGGGTCATAGTCTTTATTCGCTCTGACCAAAATTGGGAGTCTAATTCGCGCATTTACAAACTCGATCCGATAGCGCATAGTAGGTCGGACGTGACCATATCGACACGTACTTGAACAACGTAATAGAGGCGGCATCTTTTTTTCAGCCACCCTAGGACTGTGTCGCTCAACCGTGTAGTTCAGTCGCGATGAAGCGTGTTCATTAATTTCCCGGAATATCGTGCAGCCATGTGCGCTCAGTGCGCTCCTTCTGCGAACCCCGATCGTTCGTGCTATGGTGAATAAACTAAGTGCACTCAGAAAGCCATATACGCCGCTTACAGCTTAGTTTTCTACGTGTTCAGTTGAGTTTTTCTGTGTTCAATTACTTTTAAGAGGGCTAGAAAACTCTCTTAACTGTGGAGCTGTTGCAATGTCCCGCGCGCTGTTTTCCTCTCATGTCGTGCGATCGCGGCCGCATGTTATGCACGTTAATGCGTCTGAGGTGTAATACACACTATATAAAAACTGACGCGTTTCAGGATCCGTGCATTCGTTTTCATCGGTGAATAAACTTTGTTCAGAAAGTGGATAATGTATATATCTTATTGTGAAGGAAGGATGCAGTTATAAGTTAGAAACTAGGTATTCCGCATTGTGCTGAAAAAGCTCTGGCCGTCTCATTTTATTAACGTTGTGGCAAGCTGCAACAGCTTGCACCGCGACAAAGCCATTTGTCCAGCTTTGGGAGCAAGTCTATTAAGTGTCGGAAACAACCAAACACGCAAATTTCACACCTGCAAGCACAGCTTCCCGGGTTCGAACCCGACCGCGGCGGCTGCGCGTTTATGGAGGCAAAACGCTAAGGCGCCCGTGTGCTGTGCGATGTCTGCTCGTTAAAGATCTCCGGGTGGTCCAAATTATTCCGAAGCCCTCCACTACGGCACCTCTCTCTTCCTTTATTCTTTCACTCCCTCCTTTACCCCTTCCCTTACGGCGCGGTTCAGGTGTCCGCCGATATATGAGACAGATACTGGGCCAATTCCTTTCCCCAAAAAAACAATTATTATTATTATTATTATTATTATTATTATTATTATTATTATTATTATTATTATTATTATTATTATTATTATTATTATTATTATTATTATTATTATTATTATTATTACTTGTCCTCTGTGGCAGCGCACAAAGCTCTCCCATAGCGTTACGCGGAACCTAGACCACCAGAAAAGGTACTAGGGACATTTAGAGCAGGGTGACTATCGGTTAGAGGCATGGGGGAATAGCGGGGCGCCTGTGCGCATGCGCAGTACAATAACGCGTATTAAGCAGAATAAATGCTATTAACCGGAAACTTTGAAATGCATTTTGCATACGTTGCAGTTTTGTGCTCATGTTTGTATTTTGCTTTGTTCCTCTTCGAACAGCCTTACTTTTCCTTGTGGAAAAGCTTGCTTTCTGCCTCTTCCCTGTAACGGCCTTCACCGGCAAACAGTATTCGAAAATAAAACGCCTTTCCGGTTATTCCCCGCTATTCCCCTATGCTTCTAACCGAAAGGGTCACCCTAGAGTCACTAAATAAAGACTTAGAGTACCGGCCCTCTTTTCTCCTATTGTTCTGTGCCGCCGCCACGATCATTGGTCAGTTTGCATCACGCGATATTTGTTCACACTGCGACGGTTCATGGGGGCTGCCATTTTGGGGCTTATGCGTTTTCAGTCGGGCAACTGTGGTAGTCCTAGTGCTGCGAGTGCTGCCGGTGACCGACTCAGTGACCAGGGATTCCGCGCCTCGCACCATTTCAGCTCCGCACGACGAAAGCATAAACTGAAGGCAACAGCTGTACCGTTTGCATCTGAGCGGCTCCACGCCGTACGGCTACGATCCCCGCCGCAGCGCAGGGTGGCTGACAGCGTTGTTGACAAATTGGCCGGGCCAAAGTTAGCGGCGAGGTCG
This sequence comes from Amblyomma americanum, assembly GCF_052857255.1. Taxonomy (NCBI): domain Eukaryota; kingdom Metazoa; phylum Arthropoda; class Arachnida; order Ixodida; family Ixodidae; genus Amblyomma; species Amblyomma americanum. Next base: position 38,524,937 of record NC_135497.1, read on the forward strand.
CCGAAGAGGCAATCTGGCAACAATGATAAACAACAAAATGGCCGCCCTTGCTTACCTCCGTGCTGCAGTGACGGTACTCTAAGTCTTTATTTAGTGACTCTAGGTCACCCTATTCTAGAAGCGTCTCTTAAAGCACGAAGAACTCCGACGTGACGCATCCTTCCCGAGTTTTCTTGCCTCCATGCTATGCGCGGTTTTACAACTGTGGTGGCCACCACTGCACATTAACGCACGCAGAGCTGCTTACAAAGCTGAGCGTAGTACATCTGATTACACATGGCACAACCGGATCGTGACATCGGAGGTGAGAAAGCGCCATCTTTCGGGGAACGCATGAGTGCTGAACTCACGGATGGCGCAACTGCTCTTCCCGCCATGGAGGAGGTTTTTTCTTCCTCCATGCTTCCCGCACACCATGCTCCACGCGTCCTCGCCATCCTCGCTCCTTCTGATCTTCACCTTCCACCACCTGGTCCGTTGCGGGCGGGACGACTACGCGAAACCGGGGCAACGAGGCTAATACACAGTTAGCACTGTAATGTGATAATACAGAAGCGGTCAGACCCGCCGCGGTGGCTTAGGGCGCTCGGCTACTGATCCGCAGTTCCCGGGTTCGAACCCGACCACGGCGGCTGCGTTTTTATGGAGGCAAAACGCTAAGACGCCCGTGTGCTGTGCGATGTCAGTGCACGTTAAAGAATCCCAGGTGGTCGAAATTATTCCGGAGCCCTCCACTACGGCACCTCTTACTTCCATTCTTCTCATAGTCCCTCCTTTATCTCCTTCCTCACGGCGCGGTTCAGGTGTCCAACGATATGAGACAGATACTGCGCCATTTCCTTTCCTCAAAAACCAATTATTATTATTAATATTATTATTATTATTATTATTATTTTTACGCAGTTGATCATTGGTAACGGGGACATCTGGCTAGCCGTCGAGGGCGGTGAACTGACGTTCGCGCAGTGAATTGGGCCTACAGTTTCCGATTTTTCTGACACTTCATATCATAATGGTGTAGCCCAACGAAAACGGAACGGAGCCTAGAAGAAACCGAAGCAGGAGCGCTAATTGGGAGGTCGACTGCATCAAACACTTCTACTGTCATGCCATCATTTTAAACGCGCGTAGATGTGGCGGTTTTGCGTAAAGTTCGGGCTTGAATTTTGCCCCTACGTCGAACAGACCAGCAGCCCGTCTTCAAAGTCACTTCATATTCCGTCTCCCCTATCAAAGTCTTAGTCTCGTTTGCTTATCGAAGCACCCCAAAAGTGAGGCAGAAGAGGTGCACAGGCCATCCCGTACGTCGTTTTAGTGTCCGAGAGAAAAACCAACGCAGAGCGAGGCAAGCCAGGTAAGTGTTGCGGCTGTCGTGGAGAGGAAGGCAGCTCTGAAAGGAGGAAAAGCGCCGTAAGGGAGGGCTATGGGTTGATTTGGACCACCTGGTCCTTTAATGTGCGTTGACATCCCATGGACGGAACACACGGCGCCTTTTGCGTTTCGCTTCCATCGAAACGAAGCCGCTGCAGCCGGCATTGAACCGGATCCTTCGGCTGGCGGAGGGTCAGGGTTCAATCCCGCCCTCTCTAGTGTTAAGGTAGTCCTTTGTACATGAATTTTATTGTGTATCCTGCATGTACAAAACCGTGTATCTGAAAAACGTCAGTACCCGCCGCGGTGGCTCAGAGGTTAGAGCGCTCGGCTACTGATCCGGAGTTCCCGGGTTCGAACCCGACCGCGGCGGCTGCCTTTCAATGGAGGCGAAACGCAAAAGGCGCCCGTGTGCTGTGCGGTGTCAGTGCAGGTTAAAGATCCCCAGATGGTCTAAATTATTCCGGAGCCCTCCACTACGGCACATCATCTTTCACTCCCTCGTTTATCCCTCCCCTTACGGCGCTGTTCACGTGTCCAACGATATATGAGACAGATACTGCGCCATTTCCTTTCCCCAAAAACCAATTATTATTAATATAAAATGTCAGCTACACATTTTGAGCCAAATAATGTGCACACATGTTGCATCGACATACGTTTTATTTTATTTGCTTGACACAGAATGCCGTCAAAAGAGAGATATAGTATGTTTTGGCAAAGTGATGTCCAAGAGAGCTGTACTTGCGAGCGAAACTAACTTTTGCCGTGCACACTCTCAAGATTCGCTTACACTACACATAAATACTACCGAAAGCAGAAGACTGGACAGCCGTAGCTCAGTTGGTAGAGTACCGGACGCGATATTCGAAGGTCGTGGGTTCGGAACCCACCGGTGGCATGTGGTTGTTTTTTCTTCTGCTTTTATTAATCTCCCATTGATGAAAAATACACAATTAATAAAAAAAGACATCCCCTTTGCTTCTTGGCATCGGTGACTGTTGACTTCCGTCATTTTAAAAGTGATATGACTATTACTAACGGCCTTCTACACACCTCTGATTGCAATCAAGCGCCTAACTGCAATAAAATTTACCTTTGGTAATTAGTTAATCAGCTTAGTGTAGACGAATACAACTCAAAAACGAAGCGGAAAATTCCCCTAAAAAAAGATGCCCTCCAGCCAATGGCGACGGCAGACTCTCATGACGTGGTGATCCCCCTCTGTGCAGCTAGCGGGACATCGCAGTGGGTGGCAGAAGAAAGGGGCGCGGCGTCATGAAAATCGGTCGAAGCCATTGGCTGGAGGGCTTCCTTTGAGGGTTATCTGCCGCTTCAGTTTTATCCGACTGTATGCTGTAAAAAGTAGTATGCCTTTAAAGGAGTTTTCAGGTGTCTATAACTCGCACCCTTGCACCAGGCCCAGATGGGTCTTGGTGTTTTCATACACCTTGCACGCGGGGTGTTTCGCAAAAGAGCCAGCCCGAACATGAAAAAAGTGACCCAAAGGTGTTGTGGCGACTCGCACGCTAGTACCGCCGAGCCATTGGCGATTTAGCGCTCCTTACACCCGTATACACCCTTCAGGAAAAATGCAAGCAAAGGGTTTCCCACTTTTTTTGCTTTTCTTAATGTGTTCTTTAAGTTCACCATTATAACAGTTACATAATGTAATATACCTGTATTACTGGAGCTCTTCATAGAAGTAGACAGGCTGTGCACCAAAAAAACCATTCATTGAATAGCAAATCGCAATACTGTAGAAATGTGGAAATTTTTATTGTCAGAACAAAGACATCCACAAAGCACAAGAAGCTTCGGCAATGAATTCCTTACTGCCCGGCAAGGAACGACTGCACCATGGCTGCTTTATTAGTGTATGGTGCTGCAAAATTAAAATTCAATTGCAGTTACACCTGCCTCCTAATTTTTTCAGAGGAAACAATCAAAAATTCATGCCTGCGCATCATTATAAACCAGCCTGAGGAAGGCTCGGACTGTGACACTAACTCCCAGAAATAGCTTGTACACAAACATAAGGTAGCTTGTGCTGAACATCCATAATCTTGAAAGTATGGCAGTTGTAGAGTGAACCGCAGTGGTGAGCCTGCTGAGTATTCTTCCTCCCTCGACGAACAGGTTCTCAGCCGCCTCAGGATTTCCTTCGCAGAACGGCATGCATGGAGCGAGTCTGCATTTTACTCAAAAACAGTACATTTCATATCAGTTTGCATTGCTCAATGATCCTTATAAAATGCCAACATAGTTCTCATTTATGACGTGTGATATTATGCATGCTAACGCTAACAGAGAGAATAAAATCTGCCCATGTAGCGGGCGAGCGCCAGCTTTTATTCCCTAAACCATTCCAAGGAGGCCATTGTGGTTTCAGAGAAAAAAGCTCTAAGCGGCATCATAAGAACAAGGTTTGAGCTGGAAAGCTAGCTGTTAGGAAATGGAGTGAAGGTTATCAGGCGATGCAATTAATTCTGCATGAATTGCTACAAGCTAGTGCAAACAACGCACTGGCCTTGCTGGAGAGCGAGCTGACTATAAAAGGCTCGAAACACCGCGACAACAGACGAAAATATAGCGCACTCCATAATGCTTCACAAACAGACCAACGATAATTCGGTGTAACATTCACTGTGACCGAAGAAAATATAGTATCTGTGTCAAAGTCAGCGATGCAACCCCTTCCATCACAGTGGACCGCTTCAACACAACACAAAGCATGCATTCATTATTATACCAGGTATGTGACATCTTTAAAACCAGGCAGCAGTGTCAAGTTAACATATCTTTCGTGTCTGCGGCCAGTAAACTCAAAATCCATTGAGAAAATTTTGCACGAGGTCACTAAACTCTTTCACAGAAGGCCGCCGGGCCAGTTGGCGCATGATGCTTGGCAAATCCGCGCAGGGTAACAGGACACCGACAAGATGACACAGATACAGCGCCAACAACTGAGGAATTTATCGCTTTGCTCGCAATAAATACAGGACGCATCATCCCAAATACCGAGAACGAAGGTCATGGAATCATCAGTTTGTGACATCTCTCGTGACTATTTACCCAGATATAATCACGGATTATATCCGTGACTGGATTATATATCCGGTCAATTTCTTTTTTCATTAACATTATGGATAATGTGCTTCCGCAGGTTGAGGAATTCGCATATATGATGTACACCTCATATATCACGCGCATGAGCTATCGATTATATTTCCTCAAAATTTTACAACTTCCAAAGTGCGGAATGCATTCTCTGTACAGCACGTGTCTTGCTTGCTTGCTGCCATATCCTGTCTAAGTTGTCGAAATGCTCCATTAGACGAATGTTAACACGCCAGTCTTTTTCCCAACATATGATGCTCAGGATGATAAAGGAATTTTGTAAAACGTCATTGTCGCATGCTGTGAATTTGTCTCATTGCTTCGTCTTACACAGGGCGGTCTTTGAAGCACCTTTGCTGGGCACGTTGCATATGGCCGATTCACACGACGGACCGCTCGCCCGCGGCCCGCGCATCACGTGTTCGTGTGTCACCAAATCGAGAGGCGTGCTGTCGGCCCGCGGACTGGACAACCAAGGAAGTTCAAGTGCCTCTTCCCTTCGCGGGAATTAGCGGTGGCCCGCGAAGATGCCCGCGCTAGCTCTGGCAACCACCGCTCTTGCCAGTATTTAAGCTCCCGCATTTCGCTGAGCTGGCGTGCTGTTTTGACAAGCTGCACTGCGTTCGCTACCATGACGAAGTGATCGACGGGGCTAGCAAGACGGCCCAGGCCATTGAGGAATTGGACAAAGGGCCACACCTGCACCATTCAATCGCAGTCATGGGTCGCAAGAAAAAACCAGTTTGACCAGCGTTGACCAACACTTTAAAATAATCTGGCAACAGTGGCACACACACAGCGCGTCGTCTGCTCTTTTGGCCCGTCGTATCCGCTTGACGTCATCGAATCGCAGGCCAGTTTTTAGTGGCGCATGAACACGTGATGCACGGGCCGCGGGCGAACGGACCATCGTGTGAATCGGCATATATACTAAGTTCACAGCGGCCCGCCCGACCACTTTCTTTAGCACGTGGCTGACAGAGTGCGCATATGGCATGACAGCTAACTTCCGTATTCTTTCTGAAGCCTCGTTGGGGTAGATCGGCGAATTTCTTTCATTACCTTGAAGCCAAGGCTGCAGATGAGGTCATCTGGGAAACTAGCTTCACCTAACCGTGTCAGTTGGGCCTCGACACTTTCCTGTTGACGGTCAATACACAATCTGTTTAGGGCATTTTTCAGTGCGTCTGTAGCCACAGCATTTTTTTCGACTGCGGAAGATAACACAAGCACATATGGGCCTCTCCGCTGTACAGTCATAGATCGAGAAGCTGAAATTGTACCTCCACTGGCATTTCATTGGTTAGCTAAAAGTTGGCAAGAGCTTCGGAGGTCCTAAAGATGTTAGCAATGACCTTGTGTTGTCCTTGGTTAGTTTGATGATTACTAGGAATATGCACGCAAATCGGAATGTTGTTATCGTATTCGTAGCACGGAAAGCTTTTATTGACGATCTTGACAGGCAGGTCAGCAGAAGGTCACGAGAATTGGTGCAACACAGGAACTGGTGCATACTCCCTGCCACTGAATGTACAGATCATCATTAAACTTAACATAGGTAGAACACACATAGATGTTTAACAACTCCGGGAATCCATCCGCATTGGTTCTGGAATCGTGCTGCTCACATGGAACCAATGCCTTCTCTTACCATCTCAGACAAGGTGGTGGTATGTGGCAGCGTGTAATGTACCTAAGTCCTTGATTACAATGGAGTACACACTTCTTCCGGACAGCTGTTCGAGAGGAATGCAGGCATTTCTGGCTTCTTTTCCAGAAAAAGGTCTTCCACGGTGAGAAATTCTTGCAGATACCACCCTAAGGGTTGCTGCCACGATCCTTAATTGTTCAGAGACAATTACACCAGAAGGCCGGTTATCCTTTTGTGTTTCTGCCTTAACGAAGGCATAGGCCCTCACCCATCTTCACAGAAGGCCATAGTTTGGTCAAGTTGTTGGCTTCACACAAGTTTTTGGGCTTCGTTCTTCAATGTTTGGCACTGGACCTTCTTTTGCAGCTTGTAGAATTTCTTTGCATTGGCTTGATTTGTTTTCGCAGAAAGTAGCTGAAATTAGTATGCAACACGACCAGCAAAGGTGCTTCATAGACATGAGCAAAGCAATAAATTCCTCAGTTGTTAGCCAGCGTTGTATCTGTGTCTTGCCTGTGTCCTGTTACCCAGCGTGCTGTTTTGCCAAGACTAAAATACTTTCACATATTCTTAAGAGATGTAGTCTAGATCTGGAAAACGACCACAAGGGGTTCCAAGCAGATGTTTGCTTTCTGCACCCACTCTCGAAGAAATACAGACGCATCAACATGTGCGTATGGAGATCGCACAATGCTAGCTGTGGCATATACAATGTTCATAACAAAGAAGTCAGGCAATTTTTTTTTGCTCCACGAGTTCTGGTTCGCTTTATTTAAGGCATGCATGCGCCATGTAGTGAACGAAAGTCCTAACTAGAAAAATAGAATAAATCATTTTGCAAACATCGCTACTGTAAAATGGTGTTATCAAATGGCCACATTCATAGTAACTGGCGGCACCGTTCTTGGAGGGCTCGCTCTATAGCTGTAGCGTCCTTGACGAAGTCACTGACGGTTTGAGGTGGGTTGCGTCGGACTTTCGCTTTGCACTTATTTATGCCTAAGTGACCTTCATGAATGCGACCGAGTATTTCAGCTCTCATAGCCTTTGGGATGACGACTTTGGTCTTCTTCTTAACAATGCTCTTGACTTCTGATAACTCGGGACCGAATGGTTTCATCCAGCCTTCAATTTCTTCTTCATTCCTTAGTTGCCGCAACGCTGTCTGCAAGTCTGGGTCAGTGGCTGTCGCTTCTGCCAGTCGATCAAACATTTTCTTGCTTAGCAGCTCCGAAGTCACGCTCACTGAATGGACGTCACTAGTGAAGGCATCTTTGTCGCTTGGAACGGCCGACGATGATCTTGATAGGATATCAGCCAGGAACAGTTGTTTGCCTGGGACGAAGTGAAGAACTTAATCGTATTTTAGCAAGCGCAGAAAGAACCGTTGCAGTCTTGGTGGCATGTCGCCAATGGCTTTCGAAGCAATCGCTAACAGTGGTCTGTGGTCGGTTTCAATGACAAACTTTCGGCCGTAAACGAAATGAAAAAAATTTCTCATAACCGAACGTAATGGCCATCGTTTCTTTCTCTATTTGCGCGTATCTTTTTTCAGCCTCAGTCATTGTGCGTGATGCATAGGCAACCGGCCGCCAACTACCACCATAATTCTGAAGGGCAGAACCAATCCCATTTTTGGAAGCATCTGCAACGACCTTCGTCCCTCTAGCAGGATCGAAAATGGCTAGCAAAGGTGGACCGCTCAATGTGTCGCAGACAGCTTGCCATTCTTTAGAGTGGTTTTCAGACCATTCAAAGCCGTTGTCTTTTTTAATTAGGCTTCGTAGAAGCGCCGTCCTTTCCGACAGATGCGGTATGCATTTCCCGAAGTAGTTCACGAATCCATTCTTAATGGTGCGGTCATTGCGGGGTTAGGTCTTATTCCGTCTTTGTTTACGACGTCACACAAGAAGTCAATTTCGGTGACACCGAATTTGCATTTCGCCGCATTGAGCGTCAGGCCGGCCTTTTTAGCTAGTTGCAAAACTGTGCGGAGGAGAGTATCGTGCTCCTCCCTTGTGCTCCCTCATATCAATATGTCATCGATATAGATTCGCACCCCTGGAGCCTGGTCTAATTTTTTATTCATAGTTCTCTGGAAAACTTCAGGCGCCGAAGCAATGCCGAAGAGAAGCCTCAAGAAACAGTAGCGTCCAAAGGGCGTTCCAATTCTGCCCACCTTTGACGTAGCCTCATCTAAGGGGATTTGATGGAAGCCCGAGTACGCGTCGATGCGAGAGAAAAAAGCAACACCGGCAAGCTCAGACTCAATGCCTTCCCGCTTCGGCATTGGATAATGCTCCCACTTTATGCACTCGTTAATTCGCCTCGGGTCAATGCATACGCGTAATTTCCCATCCTTTTTGCGTGCTGCAACAAACGGGCTCACCAAGTTCGTCGGTTCGCCGACTTTGGCCACGATTCCAGCATATTCCATCCGATCCAGCTCTTCTCGCAGGGGCTCGAGCAACGCCAACGGCACCCGTCGTACCGGCTGGACTACCGGTCTTGCATCCTCCCGCAGAACCATGTGGTACGGATGAGCTAGACAGCCGATGCCCTGAAACAGCTCGGGAGATTCCTTGACCAGTTGGTCAGTGCTGTTCGTGTGCACAGCGTTGACAGAACGAGCCATAGTCCTAACGCTTCGCTTGCAGACAGGCCCAGTGTGGCCTGGCGGCTCTTCTTTACAGTGAAGAAGTCAAAATGCCCACTTCGGTCGTTCACAGCCACTTGTAGCGTTGCGACGCCGATGTGCTTTGTAACGTCGCCGACGTATGAGCGGAGGATGGAGGGACTTGCTCTTAAAGGAGCTTTCGCTTTGAGCCTTTGAAAAACAGAGCAACGCAACAAGTTCGCTTGCGAGCCTGTATCTACTTTCAGAGTCACAAGTTGGGAAGCCACTCTCGCGTGGATGACCCAATCGGCTCTTTTGCCTAAGCTGATGTCGAGGATTTCGAATCCTGCCTGCTCGTCACATATTTTGCTAACTTAAGACCCTTTTCTGCAACAGGCCAAAAAGTAGTTAACGCCACTTCGCCGAAAACATGTTTTGCCGAATGCTGGGCATCTGCCACGTTCGTGGAAGCGGTTACACTTTGAAGACTCGAACTGCCTGCGTGCTTTGATTTGAGCCACTTCCTGTTCTCTTTGAGCCTCGTCTTGCTCCGAACATTCCACAGATTGTTCACAAGCTGAAGACTTGCCTTGCTCGCGCGTTTAGATTTGTGCTACTTGCTTCTCCGCTTGAGCCCATAGGCTGTTTTGCTCGGCGCATACCTCTTGAGCGTTGCTAGTTTCCTCCGCCTTCAGTAAAATAAGGTCCGTAACTTTCAGCATCTTTTCACGCAATTCCGTATTCTTTGTTCCAAAGACAACCTGGTCCCTAACCATGGAATCACTTAGGCTTCCAAAATTGCAACTGCGTGCAAGTCTCTTCAAGTCCCGTGAAAAATGTTCGAAAGGTTCACCCTCAACTTGCGTTCTTGAGCGGAAGACATACCGTTCGTACACATCGTTCTGATGCTGCTTGCAGTATTACTCAAACTTCTTCGTAACTGTTTCATAATCTTCCTTGCTCTCGTTCGCCGAGAACGTAAAATTGTTGAATACCTCTAGGGCGTCCTCTCCGGCCACGGTGAGCAGCAGTGCGGTCTTAGCCCCCTGCGTCCGTGGTTCTTTCGTCGGCTACGTGGCCTTCAGGAAGAACTCGAACCGCTGCTTGAAGAGGCTCCAGTTCTTCGCGGTGCTACCGAACAGCACCAGCGGCTGCGGTGGCTTCACTAAATCCATCGTACCAGTGCACAGCGACGCCCCTTCCACCAGCGTGTTACTGCGTACGTGAGGGCGATCCCGCTTCTGACACCATGTTCCGGCGTCCAACAATGAACACAAAGCGTAGAAGCAACGAGAAGAAGAACGTGTACTCGAGATTGGTTCCCAACATATATAGTCTACGGGCGGCTGTATGATAACAGCCACGTGTTACAGATAGCACGCTGGCCAGGGCACATACATAGAGTTCATGGGCGTCTGATACAATACACTGTCTACGTGCTTAGTGCGGCACTCGTTCTTTTTTTCATTTCCCTGCACCATATTGCACATGACCGAAAGCTTTTTGGGCGCCGTGAAGACCGCCGGGACATCACATTTCATGGCCACTTTTTTGAGGCGATGGGAAATATGGTGGAAGTACGGCATAGCCACGTGTCTCCGGCGTTGCGGTTCTTCACTTGGGCAGTGCTTCGGTGGCCATCGAGCTTCCTTGGCAAGGGCTGGCCACCTCGGTCAAGGGATGGTCACCTTGGTGATAGAAGCGACTGACTGTGAGCTATGATGACCTGGTGAAGCTTGTGCAGGGACACAAATATGTAATCTACGGGGACCCTGCATACCCTCTTCGCCCTCTCCTGTTCAAGCCATACGGAGGTTGAAGTCTGCAGTCCGACGAGGCCTGATTTAATCGTGCTATGAGAACAGTGCGACAAGCTGTAGAGTGAGGCTTTGGCAAGGTGACTAGCGACTTTGCATTTCTGGATTATCACAAGATCCAGAGGCTGCATGTGAAGACTCTAGGGCTCATGTACAAAGTTGCCACCCGCCTTGCCAACTGGCATACATGCCAGTATGGCAGCGAAGTGACAAATTTATTTGGAGTGGATGAACCAGCATTCTCAGTTAACGCAGTCTCAGCACTCTCAGCCACCTCAGTTAACGTATTATTATACAATTCCCTGTTTTCCTCGGCAATGAGTTATGGCGCGCTTGTCTGGGGAACCACAACGCTTGACAATATTAATAAATCGTTGCGTTTGCAGAAACGTCTTATCCGCATTATTGCAAAAGTCCCTCGTTATTCACACACAGCCGAATTGTTTAAGAAATTTAACATAATTATATAGAGTCTTTATATACATATAGACTAATCCGCCATTACAAATCGGAAGTAATTATTCACGACAATTCTTTAGCAGCGCTAGCCGCACTTGCTACAAACAATCCTGTGTATTGTACACGAAATCCGGAAAAGTGGAAAGTTGATGTATGCCGCACAAATTACGGGAAACAAATGTTGAAATATCGTCTGCCAGCTATCCTGAACGAACTGTCTGGTGAAGATGACCGAGATGTCTTCAACAAATCGTTCAGGGATCTACGCAGTATGTTCCTCTAAACTTGGAAATGTACCTGGCAATATAGCGAGTTTCTTTGTTTTGTTTGTGAAATAAGCACAGTTATAGCGATGTATGTTATTTTGTTGTCGTTTTTTCTCCACTTCACATTCCTGCCGTGCATTTTTTATTCTTAGCCACTTCTGTACACTACATTTTTCATTATCCAGAAACCTCAAGTTTGTTTGCCTTTTGTTATCTGCATTTTTCGTTCCTTTTGTACACCTTTCTGCCTTGTGGGCAGCTGTGTTTTTTGTTATTCACTGCCTCTATTTCATACATCCTGCGTTTTCCACTGTATGCCTTGTAAGGAGCACGGACCTCGTCAAGCCATCTTTGGCTTTTTGTCCGAGCCCCTAAGCATCTCAGGATGTTTGAATAAAAGTGATTTGATTCGATTTGACTTGATGAATATTTAGTGCCATTTTGAAGAGGGTGAAAGCTTTGATACCATCGAGGGTAAATTTGAATTAATAAATATATGTTCATCCTTGCATGAAAAACATGCTGCTGGTGTTCGGTGCTTGTTTTCTTTAAGCAATTTCAGTAGAGGATAAGCTGTTCCAGCTTTACTCCCCAATAAATTTGGCCCTACATGAAAACCTACGCATTTATTATTCATTGTTATCTTGTCTCTAGCAGTGCTGTTTGCCGATATGCATGCACTAGAGGAATTCCGTGTCCCCTAAAAGACACTGCAGAAAGCCGTTTCCTTTTGGCTGACAGAAACATGATTTTTATCCATCACAGGCCTCATGCTTTTTCAAGGAGGAAGCTCTGACCACATCTGGCTTGTGCTCCGTACTTATAACTGCCTGTTGAACCAGGAAATAGTACGGCACCAGACATTTAACCAGGCTGGATTCAAACTTCACATCAAAGCGTATCGCCAACCTTGGTCAGCAGATAGGAAGAGAAACAAGGGTATCAAATAACACATGAAATTCCTCCAGATTTTTCTAATGCGAAAGCATTAGAGGGCGGTGTTGACACCGGAAGCCTCCGCAAAATGTGACGCCGGAACATGGTCCCCTGTGAAGTCACTGGGGTCCTCGTTCACCCATTTTGGTGGAGAAGAGATAGTTGGTGAATGCGATATGATTGATTATCATGGTGGTGATGATAGCAATAGTGATAGTCTGTGATAGCGGTGATGATGATAGTTTGATTATAGTAATGATGCTGACAGCGATGACAAAAAAGATCTTGGGTTCAAGTTCCACGAAGGTCATGTGTTCGAGGCCAGTAAAGGTCGTTGGCTCAAGTCCCACAAAGGTCGCGGGTTTGAGTCCCGTGGAAGTTTGTTTGAACTGAAAAAGAGAGGGAGAAAGAAAGGAAGGGGAAAGGCTTTCGCATTTCTGCTCTTAAGCAGAGAACGGCAATCCTGTCATTTTGTTTTTATTTGTTTAAGGAGGGTCTCAGTGAGATTGAGATGAATTTTTTGCCGCTGCATCATCTCCTCCATCATGCGGGAATGTTGTGCTCACTCCACTGCAATGTTTTTTCACGGTTCAGCCTGTTCAGTAGCCATGATGGCCTGCTTTTGCTGTCGTTTTTCTGTGAGGATACGGCGGACCTCCACCCTCTCCTCGGCCAGAATGCGCCGCTCTTCTGCCCGTTCTTCTGAGCCCATAATACGCTCATCCTCTTTGTGGTGAGCAGCAAGTTCTTTCTTTTGTTTCTGTTTCAAGGTCTAGGCTGCTAAGATTTTGCGCCCCTGAAGATATTACAGCATAACGGAACTTCTTTTATGCAGTCGTGTACGAAAAAAAAAAGCCCAGGGAGTGATGAATGCACCTCATGGAGCTGAATTTCCGATGCAAAGTTGCAGACTGTATTTACATGTCATGAAATGTTGCTGTGCGCTAAGGCAAGGTGTTATGCATGCTGAAAGGAATACCAGCATCCACATGCTTCGGTTAATTGCTACGACCATGTTCTGATGCATTGCACATTTGTTGTTATATTGCAAATAAATACTAAGACTGAAATGCAACAGAAAGTATTAGCACATGCAAGTGTCATATGTGGCAATGCAGGCCTTAAAGGTTTTTGGATGGGAGCAATCATGTAATCATTCCAAAATAGTATGCTTACTCACCTCGCAATGGCTTCATGCAACAACAGATGGTGTCAGGCACAAACGAGCAGTTTCTTGATGTGCAGGGCTGGGAACAGCGGGGACATTTCCAGCTGGTGCCTCTGGAAAGCTCATTGCTTGAATGCCGCTCCGCGCTGGTGTATCGGCTGTGACCTGACTACCTGGCAGTTCTTGCTCCTGTGTTATTTCAGAGCTGGCGTCGTCAGCATAAAGATCAGGAAGAATGTCCTGCGGGAATTGACTGGTGCTGTGGTCTGGAGTAATGAATTCGTATGTCAAGTACAGACAGTGTCACATGGGCAGCATGTCATAATTCAAGCAACCGGATTTTGTTGTGCTTGCTTTATGCAAAATAAAACTGTGTTTGCAAGTCGGCACCAATTTATACCCACTAAGCAAGCAGAGTGGCGCAGCAGCTCCTGGTCTACACGTTAGGCCTTATAGCAAAAACATGCTGTTGTCAAGTGAAACAATGGTGAAAATAGCACTACGCGGGCAGTGAATTTATTATGTCGAAAAATATTTTCTAATAAAATATTGCAAAGTAGACATTTCACTGGATTAAGATGCAATGCAGCTCAGTGAACAGTTGAAATTGCAACAGTAGTAAATCAAAGGTTTTAGTAGCAGATCGCCTTTTACCCGATTCTTAAAATTAACCTCAGGGGCTAAACTGTCAGTAATGCTGCTGACACTATATTCTAATGCCCTCGGGAACTGTTGTTTGGCAGTAAGGGGTCCAGAATGCAGACGGCTGTTGAACGGCTAACAAATATTTTCTTTTACCGTTCGCTCGAGTTAACGCACTGGCATAAAATTCAACTGTGGCTGCGCGCCTCTCTCTGTAAGCCTCCGTCTTGTCTTTGTCGGCGGTGGCGGTGGCAGACAGAGGGTGCGGCTGCAGCTAGCACTCTGCGGGCGCCTTCGTCATCTTGGCCGCCGCCTTCGGCTGCTATCCGTGGTCCCGCGCCAGGTCGACGACTTCTTGTAGTAACTGGTCGCGGGTATTCTTGTCTTCTTCTGTTCCCGACCTGTTTTAAAAAACACCGCCTTGAATTTCGAGTGTGCTTCGTGAATTTCAGAGTAATGCTTGAGTAAGAAGGTAGGAACACTTACCTCGTCAAATTCCTGCTGCCGTTCTCAATAAGTGCGTAAGGATCAGGTCGCGGCTTTCCCTGACGCTGCGCATTGTGAAGTTGCGGCCTGTGGACGCGTTCACGTTGCTGACAACATCCGACCACCTGGCAGCATCAGCGAAAAGCACGAACCTAAGTAATTTCATCCCCAACCTCCTTGTTGTCGCTGCGGCAGCGGGGCACACTGTGATGCCGGCTTCGGACACGTCATGGTGAACCTATCAGTGGTCTGTAGATCGCCCTGGGTACTGTAGTCCTGGCTCTTATTGCAAGGCGTGCTACTCCCGACGTGTTTTTTTTTTGTTGTTGTTGTGAGCAATATGATTTAAAGGCGAAAGCCTTTAAATTACTCATGCTCGCGGCCACGATCGTCTCCGTCCGTCCGTGACACTTAGTTTAGTGGGAACTAATAAAGATTAGAGAAAAATAATGGCTGATTCAGATAGAGGAGAAAAAAATGTCCCTAGAAACGAAGTTTGATGACTGTAGAGTTAATAATTAATTAGAGCCAAAAATGTCAAAATAACGTCGAAAGAGCACGGACGTCGATATAGCCACGGGAGCATGGGACGTTACATCCACCGGAAGTCTTCACACCGTAATGAAATAACTCGGGAACTAATAAATACAGGAGAAAAAATGATTGCATCAGATAAAGGGGGAAAATCAACCTAGAGGCCAAGTTTGATGATTGTAGATCAGTTATTATAGCAAAAACGTAAAAAAAATGCGTCGAAAAGACGATGTGCCGTCACATCCACCAGAAGTAGTCACAACACAGTAAAAAAACACATAATGGACGGAAGACAACGCCGGATTTAGTAATTAGTAATTGATAAGTGATAGTAATTAGCAGTTATTATTGAATTATTAATTAATGATAATTCACAGAGGCAGCAACCGTAGCAGCCAAAGACGCGCGTAAAGGCTTTCGCCTCACGCAATTTAGATCGTCAAAGTGCCCCCCGAAATTTTCGGCTTGAAATGGATGCGATAACGTTTGGCTCACGACCAACTTTATAGCCCATGTATGCTTATAGCCGCGTTGACGCGGGCAGGCTGGCAGTACAAGCGCAGTACTTGATTAATCTAATAAAAAAAGATCGGATGGGATTTGTTTGCCCATCGCATGCTTTAAAATTATCTCCCAACGGTTCGCAAATGAATTGCATGGCCGCTTCATTTTCCAATAAGTTACCGTTGTCATCCTGCATATGGCGACGCGTTTCCTTCGAAATGGTGTCAGTTGCCCTCAGTGCGGTTCCAGAACTTTATAGCTGCCTGCTTATCTCTTCTTCGAATATCTGCCATACACTTAACGGTTGTAGCCTTAATCATTTCCTGGACCATACTTTCGGCATGGTTCTTTTGTTTTCTGTACTCGTCCCATTTCTCTGGAACTTTAAACATTGATTCATTTTCTTGTTTTGCTTTCCGGTGTGCCTTGAAAAGTGCTTGACGGCTTTATATAACAGCTTTAATATCCACGTTCCACAACATTTGGGTATCTCTTTCCCCTCCATCCGTTTTTCTTAAGTGACAATTTTATATTTCTCTGTATAATTTTGATAACTTCATCACATGTCGATGATCTATTGGAGACCTTTCGATTGCACTTTTCTACCGCTTGTGACGGTCATTTGTATACCGAACTCCGTGCTGAATGTTATGTTTTCGCTGAACGGCTTCATCTCCAGCAAACAACGTACCTCCCCAGGAGCACCCAGAAAGGATGGAATGTCCCTGTCCCAGTACAACATTTATCGAACATTTCCAGGCCGTAGAGGCAGGACATAGAAACACAAGCAAAAGGGAAGTGCGCCCACTAATGTCCTAGAAACGTTTTTTCGCGGGTGTTAAGCAGAAACAAAAACAAATCCTAGCATTTTGGTCTAAGAAAGGCAACTGGGAGAACGTTTTTGGGACCAATGCTTTTCAACAAAGAATACAAATTGACTCCTCGATCCCTTTTCTCTCTCCCTCGCGCCAAAAGCTGCGGGGAGAGAAGGTTCTGCGCTTGCACTCGCCGTTCTGAGAGATCAGAGAGTTTTGTTCGAAAAGCCGAAGGAAGCGCAATTCGCCCCGCATCTCTGTCGGGGGCCGTCGGCTCCATGCTGCAGGCAGGCAGGCGATGGCGGTCTGCCTTTTCATCGCATCGCCGGGAGCGGCGGTCAACAACGTGCCCCGTCTTCAATAGTGTTTCCAACTTCAGCACGGTGTGGCCGTCACTGCAGGCATCTCCAACTACCAGCAGTCCTCGTTGCGCGGCTGTCTAGCAGAGGCGCAATAATGGGCCTCCCGTCGCCCGCCCGGCTTCCTCGCTGGACGGAAGCCATCTTGCGCACACGTATTCGCGCAGCCCCTAGCCGCTCGCGGGAAAGCCCCAGCGCGCAGCAGCTCTTGCTCTCATCACTGGGCTGTCGTGAACTTCGTAGCTGCGGATTCACGGCAGCTTTCCCACGCACTTTGGCGTGCCCACATAATTCCTTTGGAACTGGTGCAGCGGCGCGCTGCGCATCGCAAGTGTTTTGCACAGCTTCACGGCCCTACACCATAATGGCGCTCTTACAGGCGTCGTTCGCGGCAGCGGATTTCAAGACAATGGGCGACTCCTAGAGCGCACTCTGCATCCCTCAGCGCCTCCGACGACTGTGGCGTGTTGTTGGTGGCAGCGTGGCTGTCCACTGCGGTCATACGCGGGAGAGATCTTCGGAAGCCCACCATACTCTTGCTGCGAGTGCCCATGGATTAACCTGCTCTACCTACATTGCCGTCCTGACGCAGCGGTATAGTTTGTGTTGTGTTCGCGTCGCTGACTCCCAACCCACCCCCACCGGATTACTTGTGCCTTGATCCCCTTGATCTCGCCTCCCACGCCGTATTGTGCCGCACGCGTGGTCTGCTGTACCATGGGTGCGGCGAGCCAGGGCTCCTACCTCAAGACGTCCCCCCTTTCCATCCGGCTCCAAGCAGTCTTATCTCCACACTTAGTCACAAGAATATAAAACGGGGTGTAAGGAGGATGTAAAGCGTATGTTTGAGCGTTCGCTGTGCCGTGAGAAGGCGCAGGACAGAAGGCTGCGTTGAACTCATATATATAGTCGCAGCATTTTATTTCATCCCCGGGTTAATGTTGGCAACGTAGTCAAGGTATGTGGTTTGTGCTCGTTTTTTATTTTCGCCTCGTAGAATTAATTTTTTTTCCTGTTTTGATAACACGCTCAAGATATCTCTGAGGCTCGTACGAGAGGCAAAGCGAGAGGGAGGTTTCACCCTGCAGAATATCCGTTACCTGAAACCGCGTATCTGTATCGTACGCCCATATCGTCTTTTCTTTTGGCACCCAGGTTGCTCTTTACACGCGTCTGCTTTTGCATGTGCATATTTGCTTTTGTACCCTTTAGAATGTTTGCTTAAGGTGCATCAACTTTCAGCCTGTCTTATGTTTTTATTGCTCCATTTTTTTTTCAGATTTCTCAGAGCCAGAGAAAATTTTGGCCATTATTATTTGCTGGTGTCGTAGTGCTCCGTACATTGTGTGTTAAATTGTGCATACGTATGCGTATCCTGTTTGTATTCATTTAAATGCAAAGAGCACATCTAATAAACTGAAATTACATCTGTATTGCGCTGCTATTTCCTGTTATGTGGGCGGGATCGGGCGACTTTTTGAATTAATATTTCCTTTGTGCGTAAAATTCTAGCACATTTCATGTTCTTGTGGCGGGAGCAGCGCAGCACGAAACAAAGACAGAGGCGGGAATCAACATTGACTGACAACCAAATTTTTAATCCACGTTCGATCAAATATATACATCTCGCTCGTGCAGTAGGGAAAGGACAGAAGCATGACAAACGCATAAGATGTACACATGGTAAAAGATTAGGACGACGCACGCAGATAATCAATTTCGCTGTCTTGAAACGCTATCGAAAGTATGCTGACGCATATACGTCGCTCTTTTGCCCGATGTTGAAGGCTTCTTCAATCTCCCTGGTCCGTTCATTAAAATACGAAGGGATGACCATTGTGTTGATAAGCTGCGGAGCGCATTCATGCTCTCTGCAATGCTTTGCTAATTCACTGCTGATGGAGCCTTTAGGGATATTTTGTGCTCTCGAAGCCATTCATTCAAACAGTGCCCTGTTGGACCAATGTAGGCGCGTCCGCGTGACAGAGGTATTTCCTAAACCTCGCTTTTCACACATTTCGCATGTTTTTCCGGTTCTTTTTCTTGCGTTGATATTTCTTTGCTCGCTGTTAACTTTGGCGCACAGGCTTCTTAGTTTGTTTGGTGCTGACATGAGCACTTTCACACCAGCTCTTGCGCCTACCTTTTTGAGACTGTGGGAAATGCCATTAATGTAAGGAATGCCCGCGTACGGCTTCCATTCTTCTGATGTGGTTGTGACATATTTTCTGCATCTAAGTGCTTGCAGAATCCCTTCTGCGACACTGGATAGCAGTCTCGTCGGGTAAACTGCTGCTTTCAGCCGACTGTTCTGGGCGTCAACACTTCCTCGAACTTCATGATGACAGGATCTCGTCAATGCGGCTGTCATTGCTGCTTTCGCTAAGGACTAGAAATAACAAGTGAACTCCCAGAAAACAACGTTATGCGATTTCTTGACTTGACGCTAGCTTTTCTAGGCGCTCACATATGCTGGCGGTACGGACCACGAAGCTAGAAGGGACTGCTGCCCTACACATCTGCGCACTCCAAGATCATCAATCGGGGGTAGAAAAAACAGCAATGAGAGCCGCATTGACGAGATCCTGCCATCATGAGGTTCAAGGCAGTACATTCAGAACAGTCGGCTGAAAGCAGCAGGTTGGCCGACGAGACTGCTA
Organism: Amblyomma americanum; assembly: GCF_052857255.1. Lineage (NCBI taxonomy): Eukaryota > Metazoa > Arthropoda > Arachnida > Ixodida > Ixodidae > Amblyomma > Amblyomma americanum. The sequence continues at coordinate 38,544,342 of NC_135497.1, forward strand.
TCCAGTGTCGCAGAACGGATTCTGCAAGCACCTAGAGGCAGAAAATATGTCACAACAACATCAGAGTAAAGGAAGCCGTACGCGGTCATTCCTGGCATTAATGGCATTTCCCACAGTCTCAAAAGGGTAAGAGCAAGAACTGGTGTAAAAGTGCTCATGTCAGCACCCAACAAGTTAAGGACCCTGTGCGCCAAAGTCAACAGCGAGCAAAGAAAAAAAATCAGTGCAAGGAAAAAACACCTGAAAAAACAAGTGAAATGTGTGAAAAGCGGGGTTTATGAAATACCTCTGTCATGCGGACGCACATACATTGGTCAAACAGCGCGCTGTTTGAATAAACGGCTTCAAGAGCGCAAAAGATCACTAAAGGGCGCCATGAGCAGTGAATTAGCAAAACATTGCAGAGAGCATGAATGCGCTCCGCAGCTTATCAACACAATGGTTATCCCGTCGTATTTTGATCAACGGACAAGGGAGATTGAAGAAGCCTCAACATCCGACCAAAGAGCGACATATGCGTCTGCATACCTTCAATAGCGCTTCGTGACAGAGAAATTGATTATCTGCGTGCGATGTCTCAATATTTCACCACGTGCACATCTTATGCGTTTTTCATGCTTCTTTCTTTTCCTTTTTATACGAGCGAGATGTATATATTCGACGAACGTGCATTAAAAATCTGGTTGTTATTCAGCGTCGTGTTCCGACTCTCTCTTTGTCTCGTGCTGCGCTGCTCCCGTCACAAGAGCATGCACCAACCAGCCCAAATTTTCGCCTTGTTAAAGCCCATCTCATGTAAACAGGTAAGTCTGAATGGCCTAGCCAGCAAGCGTTCACGCGAGTTGATAGATGTATTACACCACCTGTAACGTAAGCATGTGCCTGAAATTTGGCACATATGTGCGCTTAGGTGCCTGAAGTCTGCATGAAAAAGAAATAATTTTATTGAGGCAGAGCCGAGAAATCGAGCATTAACCTTTTGGGGCCGTCTCTGGGATGCACAACTTTTTGGACATGGATAGTTGTGGGGACGTTTTTTGGACGTCTTCGGGAAAAATGAGAACCTCCTGGGGACATTCCAAATGTCCTGATAGGATATTTCTGGGAGATTTTGAGGAGGTTTCGTGTTTGTTGGGTCCTTTCGTAGCACGCTGTCATTACGATTAACCTACTAAGGTCGCTCCCGGTACTGGTTATTCCTTCGTCGTCATTAAATTCCAACTTTATCATTCTGCCTCTTAGTCCATAGTGAAAGGCGCGAGAGCGCCGCCGCGCGACGACCTCAGAATTCGAAACTTTCTGCCTCACGCGTTCCGCTGGTGCGGGCTTTCCCTGTCCTCACAACCCTATCGGGCGCTATCCAAAGGGAGGGGGGGGGGGGCAAGGGCACCCCCTCTCCCCTGAGACCAAACTCATCGCCCCACTACCCCACCAGCTCTATTAGAACTTTTTCTTTGAGCATGCACCGCTAGTAGAAAAAATTGTCTTGGGCCCCTCCCGAAAAATATTTCTGGAAACGTGCCTGACCTCTATTTTAATGCACTATACTGAAGAGCGACGAACGCTAACCTGCGCAAATAGCATATGTAACTCGAGCGGCAAGACTCGATTTGAATTAGCGTTTGGTGCACGCGCACTACGAAGCCCGCTATCTATTCGAGTACCCTCTCTCTCTGCGTATGTCTGCGCATGCTATAATGAAACTGCCGATTAAATTATTTGCACAGCATGCGCACAGTTCTTGAGGCCGCTTACAGCCCTGACCACGCGGCCTGAGCGCCCCAGAGCTCGTATTTGTTGAGCTTCCCTTTTCGTTTCCCTGCACTGCCACTGGCCATCCTCGTATTGGAAAGAGAGCCGACTACTAGCTATGACGTCACAGGCGGCCGCAGCAACAGAGAAGGAAAAGAAAGAGCTATGGATAATGGTTGACGTTCTCTTCCTGTAATCTCTGCTTGTTTGTACGCTTCTTTCGTTTTATTTCTGCGTGTAAACTACTGCAACCTGTCTCCTCTGTTGCAAGCACTAATCGCTTTGTATCACTAGTGTTTATTTAGTTTCCTCTCTTGCGTTTGTTTGTCCATCCGTACGTATGTATCCACTCCGGTGCGGCTCCTAATTTCAAGTTAGCAGCGTTTCGAATAAATATCCATTTGCAGCAGGCAACCCGGTCACACTTTCAGCCAGGGTGGCGTACAGCTGTTGTTGCAAAACGCCTGAAGCAGAACATTCGGCACTTACAGCGAACAACACGGTTGTGGGCAGCCCAAGAAACATGACAGGATGTTCATGCAGAGTACTGCGGTATATAGCGAGGCTCGTTTCCATTATAAGCCTTTAAATGAAAACGTTGGCTCACTGTTGTCACACTGCGGGAGTTCCCCACAGGACGGCTAGGCGTCGCTTGGAGCGCGTATTAACAAACATTTGTTAACTTCCCCCAGGGCGTGGTGTTCGCGGCTTGGGCGCCCAAAGTGGTCGACATCGCAGTGTGTGCGAGTCTGATCCTGGTCTCTGTCCCGCTGCCCGAGACGTTCAAGGCGCCACTGCCGGACACGTTGCACGAGATCAAGCAGGCCAGGTAAGCCGCCTACCGCGTTCCTTTTACTTATTATTGGATTGTTTCTGCTCCTGCAGGAGGCGCGGTGGCAGTACGACATGGTGGACGAGGCGGTGGTAGCGCCACAGCGTAGCTAGGGTTGAGTTCGGCCGCATTACGCGCTCAGCGAGATTTGCATCAATCGCTGGCACGCAAGCGCCACGAAAACTTTTGCGAGGTCGACACATGCACCAAACTCAGCTTTGTAAAGTGCAGCAAACAGATGAAATCAAAGTTTGTTGTGCGTTAGTTTTTCACGACGTATTCCCGTGATGATAGCTGCTAGTTTACCTGCAACGTACATTGGTAAGGTATGCGCACGCATGATAGGGCAGCATAAATTAGCGACAAAACTGTGTTTTCGACCAGTGACAGGTATATTGTAGCGAACAAAAAGGTATGATATTTCAGATTTAGAACTTACCTTTTTTACTGCACTAAAATTTGCGCACGGTGTTGGTGGGAGGACATAATCAGACTCTTAATCGAATAGGAGCCAATATTTATTACATTAAGCGGCAATTGGTTCCCACAGGAAATTTACTGAAGAACTGCTTTCCGCGCTCCGTGAAGGTATCAACGATTACGTGCTTTTTATTACAAAGTGAGGCACCAATAGTAAAGCAACGCCTTTTCACAATACCCTAGTGCATCGGTACTTCACACGCAAGCATTTTCCGGCGATCACTGCCTGACTTCGCCGAATCGACAAAGCCGTCAGTGAAGGTGTAACCCATGATTCTCCGCCTTTCAAGCAGCGTCTCGACTTTCTGCTCGGCACTGCTGTCTTTTTTTGCCCCTTGGACGATGTGCGATGCTTATTCAGGCGTATCTAATCGAACTATTCTCAGTAGGCTGGCTTGTCCACACCATAAGGTCCACCGTTCTCCTCCTCATCCAATTTTTCAAAAGCGCAGAACAGTGCTTTAGAATGTAATTCTGTTGAAACACATCCAAATCTCAGATTCTTGCAGGTACATGGAATCGTAACCTTTCCGAGAATGCCCTGATCAAGCTTTTCGCTCGTGGTACCTTGAATTAAGTCAAGGAGACAAAGTACACGAGCGGGGAATCAGCTCCATGCCAATATGTTACCGTATAGGTTGCGTTTGGGGCAACATATACAGCGAATCCTATCAACTTAGATTCGCATAATGAAATAACTATTTTCCATTCGTGAACTGTCCACACCGGGTCTTCCTTTACCTGCCTGGAAACCCAATTCTTTTCACAGATGTACCTGGTTTGAACGATCAGTCGAGCACATTGCACTTGACGTGCCACTGTAGACAGAGCTACAGTAGTGGCTGATAACATGGCCAAATCCTCGGAAGTGTCGATATTAATCAGTGTGGAGTTTTTTAGGCTCCAGCAGACAAGGTCTTTTTCGACAACTTGGCTGGTTGTTCTCGCGTGTCTCCTGCGATGATCGAAAGACTACACCATCTATTAAACTACACCTCTTCGAAATTTGTGATCAAGTGGACTGAGCTACTCTGAAATCAGTTGAAAGCCGATGGTGTTTCATCCCATAATTGTGGATGCGGATAATTGATATTTGAGCAGTCTTTATGACGATATGTTAATCTCGCACTCTATCCAGTGCTTATAAAAATATGCAGTAATATGTGACGTGAAAGTGGCAGCAAGATTATAATAATTTAAAAGAGAAGAAAAGTGAGCGCAATAGGAATGACCCATGAAAAGAGAAAATTGAAAAACGAACAAAACGTGAACAGTTACGCCCTCAACAACTCCTCACGGAAAAAGAGGATATATGACGCAAGGAGAAGACTGATAGTCAAAAATAAAAAAAATACGTTATTTTTCACATAGAATTTGAATGTATGTGAAAATTTTGAAAATATATCTTTTTGTTCGCTGCTGTATATGAACGGCTCATTGATCAGGTGACCTGACACCAGTTTTCAAGGCACATTTGCGCTTGTTTAGCTACTCTGCGCAACACGTGCGATTTACGGAAATGCAAATGGCAAATTCACGCCCTTCGCATCACATTTCTTCAGTTTCGCTGGGGCTAAACGGGCGGTTTTTCTTCGGGATGTGCAAGACAACCTTATCAAACTACTGGGACACAATAACATCGCATTGCTCGAGATAAAATTATGCGAAACTAAAAGGCCTTTTTTTTCAGTAAACGTCCCCACAAAATATTCCCAATATATCTTTCACATGAACATATTTTTAAGCAGTGCACTTGTTATTGTCCTGCCGTTGTCACCTCAAATTCGGTACCTATCAATGCGAATCGCTACGACGGATATAACAAAACTGTGAACAAGAAAACACCGAAGACGTGGCTTACGCCATCAAGAAAGTGCTTCACTGAGAAATGTGGCTAATGGCTGAAGCGCCCCCTACCCATCCTTCCAACCGACCTGGTCACGACATTTTCCACTTTTTTCATAACAGCAGGAAGAATAAGTTTCCTTCTTCAGCGTTCACTGATTCGTGCATCAATGAAAAGCATGGAAAACTTTAGTGGACACCAGCTGCTCCTTAAGGGTATGATGCGATAGCATTAAAAGGTACCATCAGTTGGCTGGGGTCCTTTTGGGCATTCGTACACAGACGCGGTCATTCTCTGCTTCATATTATTATATCGCGGAGAGTCCTCATACCACTCCTGACGCCGTAGTGCAGCGGTTAAGCGATGCGGCACTGCACCGGCAGGTGGCTGTTTCAATCACATCCACCGGTGGGGCTTCTGAGACCAATGTTGCTCTCCCCTAGTAACCTGTCGCAACCAACCATTAATTTAACTTCCACCTAACACGGTAGGCACTTTGCTTACACTCCGGTCGGCAGGTTGCCACGCTGAGCAGGTTGTGATGACGTCATAAGGTCACGTCACCTAAGTGGCAGGCGGGTTACCTGCTTGTTCGCTCACATGCCGACAGCGCCAAAGGCAGATTTTTTTGCAGAACGGAAGCCTTAATGCAATCGCGTTAAACACACACCATCACCCTTCTATATTCGCTCACAAACCAAAAGACGAGAAGGAAAGACAGGGAGCTTAACCGGACGAAGAAACCGGTTTCCTACCCTCGCTGTGGGAAAAGAATGAGTGGATATTACCGATGAAGGAGAAAAAGGAGTAAGCGTGCGAAGTCGGTATGCATGCGGTCAAGTCATAGCCTAATGTGCAGGCCCGACGCATTGAAGCAGTAGCAGTGCCTGGGAGGCCTTCATAACCGATGATCACCGCGGCCAGTGGCCGATAAACCTAATATAAGTCAGCGGGCCTGGATCTATACGCTCCAGCGCATGGCAGAGAGTCTGCCTTTCGACACTCTATGCATTGCACGCACAAAGCATGTGGGCTATAGTTTCGTTGCACCCACAGATGGCACGTGCAGGGTTATTAACCATACGGATTAATGTTTCGAGAAAGCTACACCGAGCCACAGGCGACGCAGTAAAGGTGCTTCATGTCGTGGCAGTCCTGGTGGAAGCCGGAGCCTCAGATCAGGGTCCGTTCAGAAATATTAGACGTGAGTTGGAAAACTCTCCGGAATGGGTATACAAAAAGCATTGCCGTCAGTTAAAGCGAAACATGCTCTCCTGATATTTGGGACAACACACAAACCACACAGAAGAGCAAGAAGCTTGATGAATTGCTTTGTATGAAACCCTGAAAGGCAGAAATTCTTGCAGGCCGCTTACAAAGGCGGTCGAGGCGCTCGATGAAGGTGTGCTATACTGGCAATGTCCGACAATGGCGCTCCTCAACACACTGGCTACCTATGGCACTGTCTGGTGAAACATTCCTAAAATCTTGCGCGGCGTGGCTTCTGCGAGCAATATTGCGAAAGCAATCTCTTCTTCCTTGCTTGCATTTTAACAAGATAGCGTTAATGGTAAGATTCAGCGAAGAAACCGACATAGCTGCTGGCATTGTCGTGTCGAAAAAAACGGAATAGGTCGACAGGGTCGTGACGTCCCAAGCACATTACCTCGCGCTGGTGTTAGACCTCTTCCGGCGTACGTCGCGGATGACGATTCAAAGGAGGGACAAAGGGCGTAGCTTGGAGTGTTTGGTAAAATTTTCGCTACTGGCTGCTTGATGCAGTGTTTTTTTTTTCTCCATGCCATCGAGTTGTAATAGAAAGAAGAGGACCAACGGCATATATTCCTTCCGCTTTCCTAATCGCGAAAAATCGGTTCGGGAGCCGTGCAAAGTGACGGACGTCTGCCAGGATCTGCGGCGTGCAGTAACATGTAAGCAGAATTTCTCGGCGACTCGTGCGCCAATGTATTTTAGCGTGAAAAAGCAAGCACTTAGTTTGCTTTATTATCTTCCCCAACGATGCGTACTGAAATAATGATGGATCCAGCGCTCAAAGGCCCGCATGGCATGCAACCCCTGGAAGTGCTTCTAGATGGCCATTTGCAGTTTATTCCGGCGTGGCACATCGTTTTAACGGTTCTAGCTTGTCACGAGACGGCTCTCAAGTGCATGCCAGCACCTTGGCCGCTCGAGTACAGCTGCATTCCAACCTGGAATTGGAACACACCGCGCTCATTCAAGCGATGTCATGTCCGAGTCGACGATATTGGTTGCGTCATTTAAGTGCGCTTTTAAAGATTAGTGCGTTCTGCGTGAATATTATGCAGTGTTGTACAAAACGAGCTTAATTACCCCGCTATATTGCGTACAGCTGGTTCTACCGATGCTCTACGCATTATTTGTTCCGCACAGCAGTTACCCTGGATAGTATACCTTCTAGGAATGGTTTTATGTGTTTGTCAGGCAGAACATAACATGAACGAGACGAACTATAAATGTACGTACTTGAGAGAAAAATCAGCCAGCCTTATACGTGAGCGGGCGTACGCTGCTGCCTTAATTTGCGCACGAGAGCACACGTGCACTGAGGGCTCTGCAGCCACTTTAGTGAAAGGCTTTTTGAGCGCAGTAACCGGTGCCGAGGCATAAATTAACCCCCGTGCCAACCTGCCCTTCCACTGTTGAAGTCCTTACTTTTCAAGCGGTACGTAAGATTACGGTGCCTTCGTACAGCACGGGTTAGGATTGTTGATATTAGTTACACGAAAACATCACCGAAGTGCAGGTTTGCCGGACACTTGGAATTATTTTGTCCGGTTGCCAGTCGTTAATTGGTCCGGGTAATGGAGTACCGCGTACTTGGGCATTACTTAAATATAGTTAATGCCGAATTTCTCTTTTAGTTAGCATCCCAGTTTCTGCCCCATAGGTGAGTACGCGTAAGATACAGCTGTTATATACTTTTCTCTTTAGGGATATTTGTAAACTGTCATTCATGACGTGAGATTACCTGCCATATGCATACCACCACATTCCTATTCTTCCAGTTATTTCCGTCTCATGATACGGATCAGCGGTAAATTCCTGCCCTAAGTAACATATTCCCTTACCACATCCAGCACATCGCTACCAAATATAAACAGTTGTTCCCTTCCGAGACTATTGAACGTTAGTTTTGGTTTTCTGCATATTAATTTTTAGACCCATAGTACCGCTCTACCTGTCTAACTCATTGATCATGATTTGCAGTTCATCTCCTGAGTGACTTAGCAAGGCAATGTCATCAGCGAATCGCGAATTAGTTAGGTACTCTGCATTAACTCTTATCGTGAACTGTTCCCCATCCAGACCTCTGAATACCTCCTGTAAACGGACTTAGAATAGAATTGGGACATTGTGTTTTTGAGTCTGACACCCTTTCTTATTGGAATTTTATTGCTGATTTTGTGGAGGGCTATGGTTGTTGTGCACCCGCAATATTCCAGTATTCTTTAAGGATGCCTGAATTTGAGGACAGCGCAGCCAGCTGTTGAAACAAAAATGATAGGTGCAACGTTAAGAGACCGGAAGAGGGCAGAGTGGGTCAGATATCAAACACGGGTTAATGACATTGTAGTCGAAATCAAGAGGAAGGCATGGGCTTGGGTGGGGCATGTAATGCAATGGCAAGATTATCGGTAGTCCTTGAAGAGGCCATGACAAACTATTTTCACGCCAATACTGCCTATTGCATTTCATTCCCAACGCGTTAAATTGCAATGCCGCGAACTTTCAGTTTATTCTGTGTTGTAGGTAGTTTAAAATGAATTTTTTTCTTTTATCTTGCTAACTGGTTGCTGGTCCGGCAAACTATGATAGCTGACTTCACAAGGGCATACCCGCTCCACGTTGTCTACTGCGCTCGTTTTGCTGCGTTGAGGTGCTTGCATACCCACCATGGACAGCGATCGCTGGAAAAGCTTTTTTTTTTAGCTTAGTGAAATAAATTGCCTTTTCCGTGTTTTCGTTTCGGGAGGCTTCACATTAGTACAGCTTAGGGATCATTGGGAAAGCGGGCTTGCTCGTGGCATCCGTTTTCTGATTGTCGCGGAAACAGAAACCGATGCACTACTGCTTTATTATTTACATTGAGAGGCATGTTATTCGTCTATTATGAGTGTGGTCTCCTTTGGGCAGCCAAGTGCTTCCTTATGAGAAAAGCACCCCTTGTTTTGCATGCCTTCGCCGATGTGCGCCGTGAAAGGCGGGGCGTTCTTCGCTGACTACCAAGCTTTTGCCCGCCATTCGTCGGAACGATAATTAAACTCAAATTAACACAAGGTGGCACTAAAGTAAGCTTGTGGCACGAAAGGCGCAGAGAAGAGTGCCGAACGCGACGGCTTCCCCTCTGCACATGTACGTGTGTAAGTCGAACGTATACATTCCCTTCAGAAGCCTTTCGCGGAACCAAGCCGCGGGCAAAACCCAACGCAACTCGATTGTTTCACTGCCCGCACCGACGACTAGCCGCCGCCGCCTAAATGAGTGCTTCAAGATAATAATACATCATTTAGCACTTACTGTGCTTGCGCAACGTCCCCCAGGAATGTGACGATTACGACCACTGCAGCCCATACTTGGGGGGGCCAGAGACCCCCCCCCCCCCCAAGTATTTTCATGAGGGTGCTCAGCCCTTCCCTCACCAGAATTCCTGCCTTGTTTACATTTTTTGCTGTAACCTAACTTACAACCTCCGCGTTCCCATGACGTCCGAGTAGGAAACTACACGTTGAAGACACCCCCAAGTCTCTTGAACAGGCATGAATTAGAGTGCTAGCCCTCATTTTGATTTTCATAGAACGGCAATTTTAACAGTAAAAACACTCTGGCGCAATTACCAATTCGCATTAGCAGCAGAAGCAGGGAGCTGGCTTCGATTTTCGTTTGATAAAATGTGGCGAAGTCCATTAACGTATGCGAAGGGAAGTTTTCCGGCAGTCCCCACCACCGTCGTCGTTGTGAGTCGGATGTGTCATCGCTCAGCATGGCGCACGAAAAGTGGGGAGACCGATCCTTGTCGTCGCGAAGTGACTGGTGGGCTGTTCGGCTGTTCATTGTTCGGGCTAGGGATACGGAGGGTTGAAGGGAACAAGTTGGCGCGACGGTACGGGGTCAGTCTAATTTGTTCAGCACAAAATTCTAAGAAAGTTTAGTATGAGCCCACTCCTGTCACGGAAGCAAAGCCAATTTTCTTGCATTTCCTGCCTAACCTCTACTGCGGTGCTACAGGAGGTTGACACCGTTCTCCCCTCTCTCGGGGCCATCTTGAAGTCAAATGGCGATATTCCAGAAGTTACTCAGAAGGGGGACCCCGACGGCACAAAGAATGCGAGAGTGTCGTTTCAGAACGAGAACTTTTAGTTGGAAAACAAGCCTTGCGGAAGGCTGACTTACAGATTTTTCCAGATGGTCCATTAGCGTACAGTAGTTTGTCGCATCGAGGGGCCGTCCTGGAAGAGCACGTTCAGCGAACTCCTCTCCTGTTCAAATATTCAGTCGTCAAAATTGGCGGAGGAGGCTTTGCGCATGCGCAGGACGTTACTGGAAAAGTGGTTCATTCCAGTGGCTATATATAAAGAAGCGCTTGGGAAGGGCCTGGGGAGTCGATCTTTAGGGAGCTTGGCAGAAGCTTGTACCGCGATCAAGGAATGCCGGCGCCGTTTGTAAACCTCCGTGGACAGTTCCAGCCTTTTTGGGAGCTTATTCGGTTATGTACCGCTCTATCTGCGCTTACATTATTATTATAGTTCAGTATGCCTGCTTAGTCTTGCTCCTTTTGAAATAGAAAATTCCTCAGAGGTAGAGGTTAAATGCAAGCACTGACAGCGCTGCAGGTCATCATTAAGCACAGCGGTGGACTAGTATGGAACGGAAAACTCATGGTGCTTGTTTTCTTTATTGCCATGGCTCCGTCTTATTTTCAGCCAAATATATTCTTTGTCAAAATACAATTCATATTTCAGTAACATTGTTTCAGTGCGTACAAATAACATAAGGTGTGTTTATCCGCAACTGGAAATACTCAACTAAGATATGCCGTTTAAAAACACTTGATTGTCCACATGAAAGGGTTCGTGTTCGAGCCGTGTGGTGGGGGAATTGAAGCAATCGGAGCGATGTGAATAAGACTCTCGCCCTCACCACTTATTTTGGTCTTTGGAGATGTTAAACTTTCAGTTCAAGGCTTAAAAGTAAACAATATAGTCAGATGACTATTAACCACAGCTGAACGTCACGACGAAACAGCGCTGACGACGGGACGGAAGAGGAAACAGACACCAGAAACCAGCGCATGTGTCGGTCTCCTCTTCTGTCCCGTCCGTCAGCGCTGTTTCGTCGTACCGTTCAACATGAACCAACCAGCCCGACTCAGCCCTCTCCTTGGACCACAGCATTACACAGGCCCTAAGTTGACGTATATATATGAAACCTTATTTGCCATGCAATAAATTTCATGAATGAAACAATACCAAAGTTCGCATTTAAAATGTGACTAGTCGAATTCCAGGGGGAAAATATTAACTGCTCAAACTGGTTTCCATTTGGTTACAGCGGGAATCAACTGGGAATTGTTCCATAAACCAGTTGGGAGCTTTCGCACACATCAAGGTATATAGTTTATTTAAATCTGAAAGACAGGTATTGTGACTCAATCTGTGCATGGGCTATAAAAGACGCAATAGCGAAGGACTCCGTATTAATCTTTGCCAAAATGGGTACAATGTCCGCATACAACGCACAGCCTATGAGCGTTTTTGCATTTGCTCTCCATCGAGATGCGGCCACCACGGCCGGGACTCGATCCAACATCCTTGGGATCAGAAGCCTAACGCCATAGCTATTGAAACCACCGAGTAGAGACATGAAAATGTGAGGTTATCTCATACATCAAAATCAGGTATCCTCAATCCACATACTACCATATGCCACAGCGATATTTTTTTTTTCCAGTTAACATGCAGCACTGCATAGGTGCCACGTTGTGCCGGCTCATCTGCGTATCAAATCCGGCAACTGCAATCAGCAGCTGTGACGCTGTGACCAAGGGATGGTTCACAAAGCCAGCTCGCCGAAATCCGCGCCGTCCGCTGCAAAGCAGTGTCGTGACACCAATAGCGCAAGGGTTAAGCGGGCCAGCCATGTCCCGTGAAGAGTGCCACAGTTGGAGCTGTGCCTTTGGGTTTCGCGAGGGAGTGTGGAAGGGGTTGTCCCTCACAAGTTGACCTCACTTGACTCCCTAGCAGGAAATGAGCCTTTTGTCTGTCTGAACTGTGACGAGAAGACCATCTCCACTTGCAGAAAATGTGCGGTAGCTTGCAAAGACAAGCTGTCATAATTTTCCCCCCTAGCACAGTTATGCTTCGTATGAATTGTACCCGTTCTACATGACTTCCCCTCACTATGTGATGCCTAACAGGGCTTAAGATATGGTAAATAACGAGGATGAGGAGGACGAGTAAAATATTTTCTTGCCATATCTATTTTTTAGTGTGTGTGTGTGTGTGAGAGAGAGAGAGAGAGAGAGGGAGAGAGAGAGATAGCATGACGTGCTTGACTGTTTAAAACATATACAGCGAAGATAACGCTTCGTTAAAGGAAACATATTCGATCTTTTTGAAAGGAAAGGACCGATTTTTTTCGAGAGTGCGCTCTTGATCGGTCCTCCGATCGAAACGTCAAGTCAAATAAAACTGTTTCCTTTAACGAAGTTTATACTTCGTTATTTATACCACCTTAACAAAAAAAATCAGGCATCTAGTGAATTCTTAAACACATGTATAACTTTCGGTCTGTCTCAAATTATTTGAGCCCACCCGTACGACTGACCATTCATCTAACATTCTTGACATTATTTTGAATACTTAGCCTGATTAACTCTGTGCTCCTTCTTATATTGCGGGCCTTAGTGACCACGTTGTAGTCCACACTACCTTTTTCACTAATATTACCAAAAGTACTCAAACAAAAAAGTTCTATCGCTCTACGACAAAGGAGACAACATTAGCATGAATCGTCATGTTCTTGTATTCTATAACGATTTCGCCTCTCTACGTATCCTATGCGTTCTACCGAGTCCAACCGGTCTCTCTACAAGTTCAAGCTGTGGCGCCTAATAACACTTTACATCCCCACCAACAGCATAACAGGGCGACCACGCTCTTCATGGTTTAATAGGACCGGATCACCGGTACGCATATCCGACGTACCCAATGTTTTGAACCAATCATTATGTTCCGTTTTTACTTCTGCCGCTGCCGCATCCGCCGATGGATGGCATCACCTTCAACCAGCATGGTATTGTGAAAATTATCGACTCGCTAAAATGTGCATCTTCCTGCGGTATCGATGATATCAATTCGAAAGTTTTAAGAAACACCAAACTTGCTTCCAGTCTTTTACTTTCCCTCATTTTTCAGCAGTCGTTTGGTACTGGCTCCGTCCCACATGACTGGCGAATTGGCATGGTCATTCCAGTTTTCAGGAAAGGTGTCCCATCATGCCCAGGTAAATACGGACCCATTTAATTCGCTAACCAGTGTATGCTCTGAGATCATGGAACACGTCATCTACTCTATTGTTACTACATTTCTAACATCGGTGATCTTTCATCCAAACCAGCACGCACGGATTCCGGAAAGGTCACTTATGTGAAACCCAATTAGCATTGTTCCTGCGTAACATTCATCCCTACCTTGACGGCAATATCCCAACTGATGCACTACTTCTAGATTTCGAGAAATCTTTCTATAAAGAACCCCATTCCCGCCTTTTACTTAAAATGTCTCTGTTAAACATTCATCCGAGTGTCTTGAACTGCATTAGAAGCTTTCTGACCGACCGCATGCAAATTGTTTCCTCTAATGCCCCCCCCCCCCCCCCCCTCTCATCATCTTTCACGTTCTATCAGGAGTACCCCAAGGCACAGTTCTTGGCCCTTGCTCTTTCTAATATACATTAACGACCTGCCTTCTGCAGTAACGTCTACCATCCCCCTGTTCGCGGATGACTGCGCGCTCTACCGCCCCCTAACTGACGCCGACGATATGCTTCTGTCCCCCAAAATGTCCTGGATAGCATGCAGCAGTGGTGCATTACGTGGCTAATGTGTCTGAATACTACAAAGACTACCAATCTCTTTTCACCGCCGCCGAAGTTTTACTTCACAAAATTATAAAATTAACCATACTACAATTACTTCAACTAAACCTTTTAAATATCTTGGTATTAACCTCACTAGTGATCTGTCCTAGTCTTACCACGTTAACCAAATAATAAATTCGCCTAATCGAACAATTGGCTATTTCCGTCGTAACCTGTCCATGGCGCCTTCTTCCTTAAAATTACCACCGTCCAAAACGTTTGTGCGACCTAAATTTGAATACACCCGCGCAATCTCTGGACCACACGAGTCTACCCTCATTTACATTCAATGCACATGCTAACTAGCGCTTAAGACAAGGAGAGAAGACAGACGTACACCACGAATGCTATAGACATCAACTATTTTTATTTCACACAGACACACTCAATATATAGGCAAACATGTACAACGGATCCCACCCTAAAGCGCATGTGCAACGGCACCTTCTGGTTTAATAATAATTGGTTTTTGGGGAAAGGAAATGGCGCAGTATCTGTCTCATATATCGTTGGACACCCGAACCGCGCCGTAAGGGAAGGGATAAAGGAGGGAGTGAAAGAAGAAAGGAACAGGAGGTGCCGTAGTGGAGGGCTCCGGAATAATTTCGACCACCTGGGAATCTTTAACGTCCACTGACATCGCACAGCACACGGGCGCCTTAGCGTTTTTCCTCCATAAAAACACAGCCGCCGTAGTCGGGTTCGAACCCGGGAACTCCGGATGGTGGTGGTGGTAAACATTTATTATTTACAAGGAGGTGTTTGAGCCCAGGCCCTATGGCCCAGGTCCTCACAAATCTAGGTGGAGCTCCTATTCCGGAGCTCCAATGGCGTCTAGCGCCGCTCGCGCCTTGGCGACCAAGGTCCGTTGGGACTGCAGGTCATGGCAGCTGAGCAGCGCCGCCTCCCAGGCCTCCCTAGAAGGGTGGGAGATGAAGGATTGGGAAGGGTGGGGATTGGAAGGGCAGGCCCAGACCATATGGAAAACGTCCGAGAACGTCGGCCCGCACAGCCTCCAGCCACCATCAAATTCTGAATGGAAGTGTTTCAATACTGCCGGGCACAGCATTAGTATTTGTAAAAATTTTGAGAAGAAGCCATTCGTCTGCTCTCCGGAGACCCTTACAGGGTTCAGGAAAGTGACTATGACTGTCCTTATAATATGTAGTGATGTCTTTTAATGTAATTAGATATTGGATAGGCTCGTAGTAGGCTTCCTGAGCAAGTGTGAGTGCCCGGGGAGAGAGCACGCGGGCCGCCTGACCGGCTAACTCATTGCCCTGGAGTCTCTGGTGGCCGGGAGCCCAGATGAGGTTACAGTTTGGAGGGTCGCTGGACCGACATCAATTTTGTAGGATGCACCAGGCGAGAGGAGGTATCCAACCCAGCTCATAGTTCCGACAGGCCCCCTTCGAGTCGGTAATGATGTGTTTCACTTGTGGGAGAGAGAGTGCGAGCGCAATCGCGATTTCCTCCGCGAGTGTTGCGCTGTAGGCGCGGAAAGTGAGTCCTGCCACTGTGGTGTTGTCGTGGACCACTGCTGCGGTGAACCGCCCCCACGGTGGGGACCGGCAATGTCCACGTAGTACACGTGTTGTTGTCGACCATAATGTCGCTACAGTGCTTCCGCACGCGCCTGGCGACGGCCATTGTGGTCAGAGTGTGACATGTTGCGGGGAATGGGTCGGACCCTGAGGGCGCGTCTCCAGGGTTTTGGCGCTCGTACCCGTTCCTAAAAGGTGATGGTGTGTTGGATGGGGAGTCGGTCAAGAATGCGGCGACCGGATGGCGTTTGTGATAGGCGGGTATATTGGTTGACGAGATGGGCGTCTCGGAGTTCCCGATAGGTGTTGATCACCCCCAGGTCCAACAAACGCTGGTTGGACGTGGTAATGGGAAGGTCAAGAGCCCGTTTGATGACTTTGCGGTGCATGACCTCGAGTTGGTCCTAATCGTGTTTGCGCATGTGAAGGCAGGGGGTTGAGTAGAGAATTATACTCGTTACAAAAGCATATGCCAGCCGCAAGGCATCTTTGCTTCGTAACCCCCACACTTGTTGTAGACTCGGCGTACCATACGGCCCACCTGATCACCATACATGCGAAGTTTTGCGAGTGTTGTGTCCGGTCTGCGTTGTTGGTGAATAAAGAGACCGAGGATGCGGATCTCCTTGGCATCTCTAATCGGACCCGAAGGGAGTGTGAGGTGAATTGAAGTGTCTTCCCGAGGAGAGGATCGAATATGGACAAATTCTGATTTGGTGGGAGCACACTGGAGACCACAGTATGCAGCTTAAGTGTCCACTGCCTCCGCTGCCTGCTGTAGGAAGGTCTCCATGTGCCCGAGATTGCCTTCTGTTGCAAATAGCAAGGGAGCAGCTGCAGGATGCAGACGCGTCTAAAGTGCCTCGTCTTTTTTGTGCAGGCTTTTGCTACATGCGGCGCTCCCTCCTACGAAGATACATCTTCACCGGAATTACCCTGTACCTTCCACCGTGGTTTGCGTGCACCTGTCTTGACCATAGTCACAAGTCACAGTTCTGCGTTGAATTCAAGCTTTGCGAACTTATCGGAACATTTCCGTGCGCTTCATGGACACGACAGAGTGACATCGACATCGTTGGACGCATCGGGAAACGCCCCCCAGGCGTTCTTCGTCAGTGAGCAAGGGAGCAGCTGCAGGATGCAGACGCGTCTAAAGTGCCTCGTCTTTTTTGTGCAGGCTTTTGCTACATGCGGCGGTCCCTCCTACGAAGATACAGCTTCACCGAAATTACCCTGTACCTTCCACCGAGGTTTGCGTGCACCTGTCTTGACCATAGTCACAAGTCACAGTTCTGCGTTGAATTCAAGCTTTGCGAACTTATCGGAACATTTCCGTGCGCTTCATGGACACGACAGAGTGACATCGACATCGTTGGACGCATCGGGAAACGCCCCCCAGGCGTTCTTCGTCAGTGAGCAAGGGAGCAGCTGCAGGATGCAGACTCGTCTAAAGTGCCTCGTCTTTTTTGTGCAGGCTTTTGCTACATGCGGCGGTCCCTCCTACGAAGATACAGCTTCACCGAAATTACCCTGTACCTTCCACCGAGGTTTGCGTGCACCTGTCTTGACCATAGTCACAAGTCACAGTTCTGCGTTGAATTCAAGCTTTGCGAACTTATCGGAACATTTCCGTGCGCTTCACGGACACGACAGAGTGACATCGACATCGTTGGACGCATCGGGAAACGCCCCCCAGGCGTTCTTCGTCAGTGAGCAAGGGAGCAGCTGCAGGATGCAGACGCGTCTAAAGTGCCTCGTCTTTTTTGTGCAGGTGAGTAACAAGCAACGCCTTGCATTTAAAAGTGATTCTTTGTGTTTGGTTGTGCTCCCTTGCTCAGAGGTGCTATGCGAGTGTGTTGCGGGTTGCTTTGACTCATTTTGCCTACTGGTGCTCTTGATGAGTGGGGATGTTGAAACCAATCCAGGCCCCACCTTGTCAGTGTCTGATCAGTTGGAAACCATTATTGAAAATCAGAAAGTGTCTGCAATTGAGCTGAAATCTATCAGGGATAATTTGGACGGTCATATATCAGACTCAAACCGGAGGCTGGCTTCTATTGAAGAAAAAATAGAATCTTTCACACAGACAATAAAGAGGGTAGAGGAATGTGAGAGTACTGTTCTGGAGCTGCGTGAACAAATTGCATCATTGTGTAGCAAGGTTGATGACCTGGAATATCGCTCTCGGCGTAATAACTTGATTATCTTTGGGATCAAGGAAGACGGTGCAGAAACCCCGAAGAGCCTTAGGGATGCTGTGTTAACAGAAGTGTTTGAAGAAAAACTAGGTATTACCGTCGGGAGCGTCGAACGCATACACCGCTTCGGCAGGCAATTAGAAGATAAGGATCGACCAGTGGTAATGCGGTTCTTCGATTTTAATGAAAAAATGAACCTTCTTAGGAATGCGAAGAAGCTGAAAGGCTCAGGTATGTCACTATCTGAGGACTACCCGTTTAGAATTCAAAAAGTACGGAAGCTGCTGTGGTCTACCGTTAAAGATAATTGCAGACTTGAGGATAAGGCTTACCTAAAATTTGACAAGCTAGTTTTGAACGGTGACACATACGTCTGGGATGAAGAAAGGAATGAAAGACGGAAACTTACCATTTCAAAAGAACGCAAAGAAGATTCCGAAGGCGAAGATTCTGGCAGTGTCAGTGTTGCCTCAACGACACGTATTGTCACACGGAATCAGAAACGAAAGACTTATAAATGACGAGCTGATAATACTACACCGTTACGATTCGTTTTCTTTAACGCTCAAAGCATCGCAAATAAGACAGCCGAATTCGAAGCACTCCTTTACGACCTGGACCCGCACATTACGTTTCTGACAGAAACCTGGCTTCATTCTGAAATCCCTGATGGCTCAATTGTTCCCCCCGCCTACAGAATATTGCGATGCGACAGAGCGACACGTGGAGTTGGAGTCGCGATAGTGCTTAAGGAAAGTATATCTTCTGTGATGCTGCCGGGTATTCCTAACCACGAAAGTCTTTTTTGCAAGATTGATTTCTGTGGCAACACTATTGTATTAGGCGTAATATATCGACCTCCTAATGCGGATGTCACCTTTCTTGAAGAGCTGTACGATTACGTTCAACGCTTCCGGGGCGACCGAGTGAAGTTGATTCTAGGTGGCGATTTCAACTTGCCTGATATAGATTGGATCCACATGAGTACTATGGGTGCCAATTCTGGTCATTCTGAGCTCCTTTTGGACACTGCTTTCACATGTAATCTGACCCAGATTGTTGACAGACCAACCAGGATCTGTGCCTCTGCATCGCACATTCTTGACTTAGTGTTCATTAGCTCTGCCCTTAAGTGTGTTTCTGTTGATGTTTTGAAGGGTGTATCTGATCATAATCTTGTTTCCTGTGTTTTTTCCCTATCGGCTTATGTTGACAGCAAAAAGCGTCCCATTGTTGTGAAGAATTTTAACAGAGCTGATGATGTAGGAATTTTGGATTTTTTAGAGACCCACCTTGACAGCTTTAGGGCTGAGGAGAATGTAAATGTGTTATGGTGCATGTTTAAAAAGATATGCCTCGATTGCTTGACAATGTACGTTCCTAGTAGTATTAAGAAAAAAAAACATAACCCATGGATTACGCGGGACGTCATCCACACCAAACGTAAGCTAAAGCGAATGCGGCAGTCAAGTATTCGTAATAAGTCTAATGAGAGTATGATAGGCAGTCTATTAAGAAATAAGATCAAGCAAGCTAGGGACTCCTTTTTTAATGTTACGCTTGGGCGTTTTCTCAGTGAAGCACCCGAAATGTTCTGGCGATACATTAATGCTAATAAACAACGCAATGTGTCATTAACAGTTAATGGTTCTCCTCTAACAGGGTCAAAAGATATTGCTGATGTGTTTAATGAGTATTTTCAATCATTGTATACCGATAAAAACTCGACTTTTCCTTCTAAGCCAGACGGCTACACTTCTTTAATGCCAGATGTTACTATCTCCCGCGAAGGTATTTTGAATCTTCTTCTGAAGCTTGACGTTAAAAAGTCTAGCGGGCCTGATAACATCCCTTCAGCTTTTCTCCGCCGTTACGCAGAATGGTTATCGCATTACCTGGAAGTTATTTTCAAAGCCTGCTTGTCTCAGTGCGCAGTCCCATCAGAATGGAAAACCGCACGTGTCGTACCCGTTTTTAAAGGCAATGACCCATCTTGCGTATCTAATTATCGCCCAATATCTTTGGTCTCGACCAGTTGCAAAATGTTCGAGCATGTGATCTGCCGAGCTTTGACAGAATTTCTGGAGTCGACCCATTTCTTGTGTGATCAGCAACATGGATTTAGGCGAGGTTTATCTACCGTCTCACAACTGATAACCACTTGCCATGATTTTTTTATTGCAGTTAACAACAAACAACAAATGGACGCTGTTTTTCTTGACTTCGCCAAAGCCTTCGATAAGGTACCGCACACCAAACTCATAGGAAAGCTTTACACTGCCGGAATCAATCCTAATATTATTGACCTTATTAGAGCCTACTTAGAAGACAGATTTCAATACGTTCATGTTGGCGATGAGTACTCTGATGCACTTCCGGTTTCATCTGGTGTTCCGCAAGGATCTGTCCTGGGGCCTATCCTATTTTTAATTTACGTAAATGACATAATTAACGTGGTTGATTCCGAAGTTAGAGTTGCTGATGACTGCGTTTTATACTCCCTAGTTACCTCCACAGCGGACCAAATTAAGTTTAACAGTAACCTGCAGAAGATCTCAAACTGGTGCAACCAATGGGGTATGCTTCTTAACGTTAATAAATGTTTGGTACTTAGAATTTGTAAAAAGAAAACTGTTCTGACTCATCCATATTGTATAGCTGGCGTTCCACTTCCAGAATCCTCGTCTGTAAAATACCTTGGAGACCAGATATCTAATCACCTAAACTGGGATGCCCACATCGATATTACTTGCGGGAAAGCACTGAAGACTCTAGGGTGTTTGAGGCGTAAACTGCCAAATGCCCCAAAACACGTGAAACTGGCAGCGTATAAGGCTTTAGTGCGGCCTCGTCTGGAATATGCCTGTTGTTTATGGGACCCATTTACAGCCAAGAATATTTCCAAATTAGAAAGAGTGCAAAGAATCGCAGCCCGTTTCATCTGCAACAGATACAAACGAAGAGATAGTGTAACAGCTATGATCAAATCTATTGGCCTAGAATCCCTGCAGACAAGGCGCACTGAAGCTAGGTTGAAATTTCTGTGCCTAATATATAATAATCTCATTAAAATAAACGCTCATGATTATATTACTCCTGTTTCGCGAGCAGGTACGCGTTATAACCATGGCAAAATGCTACAAGAATTTCGTGCATATTCTAATACAGTTAAACACTCATTTTTTGTAAAATCGATTACAGACTGGAATGAACTCTCGAAGTGTACATGTAGTGAATAGCCCGAATGTAGAAATGTTTGTTGACAATTTGAGAGCCTTTTGTATGTGAAATCCTTGTTTTTTTTGCTTTTTTTTCGCATCATCTGTTGGCTTTTGAATGGCGCTAGTCTATATATATATCTTGTTTATTTTTTACTTGTACCTTTATTCCACCCTGCTTGGAGTCAAGCGACTCCGCAGTATAAATAAATAAATAAAAAATAAATAAATATAGGGCATATCGGATGCCGAGCATAGAGCTTAATTTTGCGGGAAGGTCTTACAGTGCAAGGTTGAAGAGGAGGAGAGACGAAACCGCACACTGTGATGTGCCCCGGGATCCGATGGTATAGGGTCCGTGTTCCTTGTCTTGAATTCGAATGTAGGCCTGTCGATTCGTGAGAAATTGCCAGATGTATCGATATGTATTCTGACCACAGTTGGTATCTTGGAGGTGGCTAAGTATTACTTCATATTTTACATTATCAAAGGCTCCTTTCAAATCCAAGGCCAGGACTACCTTGTCACTGTGAGAGAGTTCTTTGGGCTCTAATGTGTCAGGATGGAGTTGTAGAAGGATGTCTCGTGCGGATTTCTGTGGTCGGAAACCAAACATAGTGTCTGCAAAAGTGTGAGGTGTTTTAAGGTAAGTGGACAACCTGTCTCGCACCATAGTCTCCATCAGTTTGCCGGCACAAGATGTGAGGGAGATAGGGCGCAGGTGCTCCACATCAATTGGCTTGCCTGCCTTAGGAATAAACGTCACTAAGGCTGTTTTCCAATCCGGGGGGAGAGGAATCTCTCCAAGCCAGATATGGTTAATGAATACGAGGAGGGTACGATGAGCTGCATCCGGAAGGTTCGTCAGAAGTTTGACGGTAAACCTGTCCCGGCGTGGTGCAGTACCACGATTCATTTTGGCTAGGACCTCCTTCAAATCAGGGAGCTTGAAGGGGGCGTCCAGCTCCAGATTTGTTTGCCCTATGTATGAGCATTGAGAAAGGCAAGGATCCACCGTGGTACAGAGATATCTGTCACACAATGTTCGGGCCAGTTGTGTTGTAGTACCGGGAAAGTTATGCATTGCACGTTGTAGGTGCCGCGCCGTTTCTGCACGCGTTTGATTGGGGTAAATAAGTGCACGAAACATACGCCAGGTGTTGCGGCCAGACATCTGGCGTGCAGCAGTGTTGCATCGATCCACCCAGTTAGTGTCCGCTAACTGAGCGGCATAGTCGGCAGCCTTGTGGGTGAGTTCAAGAATGCGGTGTCTGAGTTTCTTGTTGTGTTTCTGCTTTCTCCATCGTTTGGTGAGACTGCGGCGGGCCTCCCAAAGATGGAGAAGATGGTTGTCTACTTCAGGGGTGGAATCGGCGAGCTGAATGTATTGTTCGTTTTTGCGGATAGTTGTCATTAGAGACGTCAGCCATTCTTGATATCCCGAGTGAACGATGTCGACGGAGGGAGTGTCGAGCGGAACTTAGTCCAATCGGGAATATGTGCTTGCGTTGTGCGGCGTTTAAGGGGCCGTGTGTAAATGGTCGTATTAATGATGCAGTGGTCACTGCCAAGGGTGTCTTGGGTGTTAAGCCAGTCGGCGTGCCGAATATTGCGGGTAAGGGTCAAATCCGGGCATGTATCCCTGGCTACCGAGTTGCCCATGCGAGTGGGGTTGGCCGGATCGGTATGGAGGGTTGCACCGACAGTCGAAATTAGTTCCGCAAATTTTCTGCCTTGGGGTTCCTCCCTAAGGTAGCCCCATTGCCCACATGGAGCATTGAAATCTAAAATGAGCAGGGGTCGCGTCCAGCCTCGCGCATTGCTTCTGTAAAGAGCATAGAAAAAGTTACGTCTTTAAGATTTTTTTTTGGGGGGAGGCTGCAGTATATATTAAGCACATGAATCGAGGGGTCTTTGCTCCGCAATGGTAAGACCGTGACCATGACATAGGAGTATTCGGGGGTCGATGGGAGGGTGACCTCTTGTGCTTTATAGTATTTGTGAACTAGGATGCAGGTTTGTGTGTCCCTCTGGAAAGTCTGATAGTGAGTTTGGTGTTGGCTCCGGGCTCCTGAAGGGCGACCACGGCCACGAGGAACTCAAAGGTTTCAAGGTAAAGGCGAAAGTGGGCTCGCTTCCACCGGTCCATGAAACCCCTGCAATTCCACTGGGTTACTGTGAAGGGATGTGTTTGTTTAGGTGCTCGCGATCTAGGATTGGGGGCCATGATCAGAGGTTGAGAGGGTGAAGGATGCTGCTGTGTTAGAGGTTCGATCCACTGCAGCCCGAAGCCGTGCGGAGGGCGCATTCCTCGTTATCGGAATCGTCAATGCGACGAGAGAGTTTTGTAGGGCGTGCGGGAACCCTACGGGGTGTTACGCGTTTAGAGATACGTGGGTTTTCGAGAATCCATTTCTGGATTAAGACTGATACCGAGCGCGTGATGCGGGCAGTTATGCTATCTATCTGGGCAGCAATTGCAGCATTTATGAGTTGAGGAAGCTGTGCAGCAATGTTTTCGATAGCCGCCCCTAGGGCCTCCAGGGCATGATGGTGCGCTTCACTCGGTGGCGAGGGTACCCGTTCAGTTATGTTATCGTCGTCCTCCGTAAGGGAGGGCATATGAGAAGAGTTTTGAGCGGCCAGAGCGGTAAGTCCGGCTTCGAGCTTCTCATTCTGTGCCCGGAGAAGAGCAAGATCTCGTTTAAGTTCAGCTTCGAGGGGCGAAGGGGTGTTAGTGAAAGTGGGAGAGGGAAGTGAAGACGGGGAGGACTGGGACGCCACTCGACTTGCCCAACTGCCCACCTGTGATTGTTTTGGCTCCCGCAGTGGGGCGCGATCGACGACGCCTTTTTGCTGACGTGGCCCAGGCGCTGGGTTCCCGGTGTCGCCGTTTGATGGCGCGGCCTTCTTGGGTTGTGATGGTGCCAGTTGCTGGCGTTCCTTGTCGTTGTCTTGCTTGGAGGTGTTGGCGCGATCCCCTCGTTGCGCGTCTTGATTGACACCGCCGGGTGGCGTGTTCGCCGCCTTGTCCGAGCGTCTTGGTGGTGGTGGTCCTTTAGCCAGCTTAGTGGGCCCGCCAGGTGAATGGATTACTAGTCGAGCGCCCTAACCACTGAGCCACCGCGGCGGGTCTTTCAGGTTTAAGAAATTTAATTCTTTGGATGACAAAGATAACGAGGGGTTGCTTACACACGACTGTCGTTCCATGTGAATGAGGTAGGCTTCCAGTATTTCGCGTTCCTTCTGGTCTGAACTTGCAAAAGTGACCCTTGTCTGGTTATATATCGGCGCACAGTTATCCTTACAACGTTTGCAATGTGCCGCCAAGTGTCCAGAACTAGCTGATAGTGCCTCGACAGCCGGCTTGTGCTCCATAAGCCGAACATTGATACAGCGGCCAGTTTGGCCGATGTAGCAATTCCCACATGGCAAGGCAATTTTGTACACCACATTGGTCCTGCAAGCCACATACGGCATTTGATATTTTATCGAGCAATGGTTTTTTTTCTTTTCTGAGGCAACATTAACAGCTTTACACATTTTGCCGAGCTTAGCGGGTGCAGTAAGCACAACTCGGACCTTGCCTTTCTGCGCCACCTTCTTTAGGCGGTGTGTCAGCTGGTGGGTATAGCGCAGTGCCACGTATATAGCTCGCTCATGAGCTTGTAGCTCAGTCGTCGTTGCCTGTTTCGAAGCGTTTGTCGTTTTCAGCAGGCCTTCAACAACGGATGTCACGGGTTCCCTAGGGAAGCCTGCCTTCGTCATGCGATCTGCCTGCAGGTGCACACTCTCAATCACCTTGTGTGAGCAGGACTTGTCTAGGGCAACATGAAGGCATGTCTTGGCAATGCCTCTCTTTACTAATTTAGAATGGGCCGAATTAAAATTCAAAAGTTCTTTTTTGGACCTTGGCTGGTACATATACCAAACTCGTGCGTCAGTCAGAAAAAGCCAACATCCAGGAACTGTAGGCTGCCTCTCCAGAAAGCTCATGGGTGAAATTAAGAACATAGGCAAAAGACTGAAATACTTCCAAAGTTCGTTCGACTAGAACATCCTTTCTGTCATACTGAGTTGTTTTAGCAACTACCAAAAAGTCGTCGACGTATCTAAAAATCTTTAAAATCTTGTTGTTGTCAAGGCACGCCTCAATGCCTCTGTCCAAACTGGCCAGAAACAATTCACTTAGCGCGGGGGCAACACAAGAACCGATGCACACACCGTGGCGCTGAAGGTAAATCCCGCTATCAAAATTATCAAATGTTCTAGAAAGGTAAAACTCTAAAAGCATTAAAAAATTCACGAAAGAAATAGCTGCATCGTTTTGAAAGCCCACAGTTGCTAAAGATTCAATGCTCTATTTCACTGTAATTAAAAGTTCACTTTGAGCGATGGAATAAAACATGTTTTCGATATCAACCAAGAAGGCAAAATTAGCCCCAGAAGACAGTTCCTCTTTCGAAAAAAAAATCAATTACATCTTTGGATCTAGCCCCTCTGAACGGGCCATTAACAGGAAGGAGCTTCAACCGCTTTTAGATGAACTGAAAGAGGAGAGCCTGCGTCAGTGACAATCGCACGCAGAGGTATTTCAGGCTTGTGTGTTTTTGCCGAGAAGAATACTGTCTAGCCATTCTTGTCAGCACCTTCAATCATTTTTTTGCAGACTTGTCAAATTCAGGTCATTGCAAAGGAAAATCGCGTACTTTTTAATCCTTGCACCAGTTGAACGCTTTTTCACAAAATTTTTCTGTATAGCCTCACGCGCTTTGGCTGGGAAGAAGTGTCTTGGCGTCACTGCAAACCCACCTTCCTTCTCGGCAACAAGCAAGGTGAGATCATTAGATTTTAAATAGTCAACACTTGCTTTCGCATTGAGCTTAGCCTTCTTAGAACGGTAATCCTTGCTTAGGAGACAGTCCATATACCTTCAGACGTGCAACGAGTTTTCTTCTCCTCAACAGCCGAGTTAGCAACCTTTTTCACCATTGAGACAAGTCCCACTGTCGTCTTTTTAGGCTCTGTGGAAAACATCGGCGCGTGACTGAGTGCAGGCTCAACCTCCTGTGGTAGGACACACCCACCCACTCACCACACAGCCACCCACACAGCTAGGATTACAAAGAATTATCTGGTGCTTACTGCACCAGATAAACTCGGCAAAATGTGTAAGGCTGCTAATGTTGCCTCAGAAAAGAAAAACAAAAACCATTGCCCGATAAAACATCCAATGCCGTGTGAGGATTACAGGACCAATGTGGTGTACACAATTGCCTTGCCATGGGGGAATTGCTACATCGGCCAATCTAGCTGCTGTATCAATGTCCGGCTTATTAGAGTACACACACACACACACACACACACACACACACACACACACACACACACACACACACACACACACACACACACACACACACACACACACACACACACGCACACGCACACGCACACGCACACGCACACGCACACGCACACGCACACGCACACGCACACGCACACGCACACGCACACGCACACGCACACGCACACGCACACGCACACGCACACGCACACGCACACGCACACACACACACACACACACACACACACACACACACACACACACACACACACACACACACACACACACACACACACACACACACACACACACACACACACACACACACACACACACACACACACACTAAAAAAGAGATATGGCAAGAAAATATCTTACTCATCCTCCTCATCCTCGTTATTTATCATATCTTAACCCCTCTTAGGCATCACATAGTGAGGGGAAATCATGTAGAACGGGTACAATTCATACGAAGCATAACTGTGCCGGTGGAGGGGGGGGGGGGAGGGATTATGACAGCTTGTCTTTGCAAGCTACCGCACATTTTCTGCAAGTGGAGATGGTCTTCTCGTCACAGTTCAGACAAAAGGCTCATTTCCTGCTAGGGAGTCAAGTGAGGTCAACTTGCGAGGGACAACCCCTTCCACACTCCCTCGCGAGACCCAAAGGCAGAGCTCCAACTGTGGCACTCTTTACGGGACATGGCTGGCCCGCTTAACCCTTGCGCAATTGGTGTCACGACAGTGCAATCCCCGGTCGCATCGGGCTTACAGATGCTGTAGGAGTCACCGGAGCGATACCGGCGGCACTTTTTTTTTTCTCAGCACACCAAAACTACCCGACTCATCTGGGCTTTGGGAGAATATTGAAAGTACGCTCACAAGTTTGCGTGCTGAATTAGCGGTTCACAAGAGCGGTAGTCAAATGTGGTGGCTTCATGCGTGCTTTCACAGGAGAAACAGACAGCTCCACTTTGAGGCACTTCTGAGAAATCATCTAAACGATATACTCCACGTGCTTACAGGGGCTTCATACACTACTTGTTGTACTGCCGGGGATTATTTCAGGCTTTCAACGAGGAGCCCTCGAAGAAAAGGGCTGGCTAAGGTTGGCTGCTCCGTCATCCGTGAAAAGCACTGTTTTTTCCTGCCTTTGCACTGAGAGCGCCCTTTTTTTGAACTCAACGCTGAAGGTAGGAGGAGTCAACCAATGCGTGGAGTGCCTTTCAGCCAGTCTCGCGGCGGCTTCGCTTCCGCTTTTATTTACTTTGTTTAGCTTTCTGAGAATAAATTGTTTCAGTCGCAGACAACATAGCCGCAAATAAGGCCCACGGAAATAAAAATACGCGTGTACTCTTTGATTTTAGATGTCCCTCCGACGATGGCAGTGAGGCAAGCCGACACGGGACTAATTAGGGAAATCGGCTGCACAGGACAATAATTCGAAGTTTCTAAGAATGCTCGGAACGTGTAGATCGAGTTCCCGCGGTAAAGAGAGTTCAGACTCCTCTTCAGTGCAACTTTAAGGACGCTGTGATGGCGTAGAGTCGGAGAATCCACCTCATGTGCAAGACGCCCGCGGTTCGAATCCCGGTTGCGCCGCAGGTCTTTATCAGATTGAGAAAAACAAATCTGAGTATGGGTGAACTCGAATAACCCGGCCTGGGGTGCAGCTTGGTATAGCACCGAATAGGCGAACACAGCCGGCAACGCATCCTCTCATCAGAGCAAGATTTGACCATCTAATAACACTTGGCCACCACCTCCTATTAACGCCCGACCCTCAGCTCCCAGCACCTGTGGAGAAACTCACCAAGGCGACAGTCAGATATACAGAGATACAGATATAGTAGGAATTCATGAAGCTCACGGCATACCATCCAGTATAAGGGTTACAACGGTTTCTTTACGGATGAATCAAAAAGCCCTGATCATGTTAGTTTCACTGCGTGTAGGGGGCGCCACTTGTAATCCAACAGGGCTGCCTGAGAGATGATCAGGAGGCAGCTTTGTGCTGTGCTGCGCTGCGCTGCCCACGGCGACATTAAAGTGTTCGCGCGAGTGTGCTTCTTAGGCGAATGCGCTCTCGGTGCAGGCCCTGTTTTGCGCTGATGCATGATATCGTCATTCAGCGTACAAGTCTTCTGTGATCAGGCACTGCAGGTGTGCCTAGTCTAGTGGCGGTCCTGAGAAAGGCGGAGAGGGCGGACGCCCCCCCCCCCTCCCCCCCCTTTCTATGTTTTCCCTTGTTTTCCATGTTTTCCCTGACTATTTCAGTCAAATTTCCCTAACTGCTGAATATGCGTGAAAACATATAATGGCCGATGATAACGAAAAGTATACATGATCTACTCGCAGCAAGAAAAAAAAATAATAAAAATCAATTGAAACTGCAAAAGCGGCATTTAAAACAGATTTGATTTTGCTGTTTGAGAGAGCTGATTTCTTCATGAAGGAAGTCCAGGTTAAAACTGCGACTTACAAAACGATCGTTGCTTCTTATTTTCTAGCTCCTTATTATGGCTGGCTGTCCTTTTGCTAATTCTTCCAAGCATCTGATATTTCCGCTAAGCATGTGTGAATGTCAAATTGATCACTTTGAAGTCGATAACAGTAACAAGAATATGCTGCAAATACAACTGCGTATTCTCGAGTAGTTGAAATGATCAAAATAGTTGAAACTGAAAGACAAACGTGTTACCAAAAATGTAAGGACGAAAACAAAATCACGGTCGATTTGCGCAGTTAGGCCAGGTGCGCTAGCAGTTCGGTTTGCCCTTCAGTTCCGGTGTTCAGCTCACGTTTTCACGGAAGGCAGTTGTTCAGATAGCGATTATGGGCTAATTCCCATTTATTTATTTATTTCAGGATACTGCAGGCCACTGCTTGGCCCAAGCAGGAATGAATTTACATTGTTACATAACCCAAAGAATAAAATTATACAATATTAGCAGCACACGGATACAAAACATACATATAAACAATATTAGAAGGGAAGTAGACGATGTTACGAATCACAAAAATTTTTGTGAGGAAAAAACAGATACCGGTAGCCAATTCCAATCTTGCGCTGTTCTAGGGGAAAAAAACTGTATTTAAGACTGTTAGTTTTGGCGAAAAGGGGAGCAAGTGAATGCTCATGAACGCTCCGAGTCCTTCTCACTAGAGGACGCTTAATGCACTCTGGAAGCCTGAGTTTATTTTTTCCTCTTAAAATATTAAATATATGCAGAAGGTCCTTCTCTACTTTACATGTATCGATCCCTGGGAGTCCTACCACTCCTGACGCAGGGGCGCAGCAGTCAAGCGCTTCTATTGCAGGTGCTGCCATCGATGGGATTTGGGTTGGGTTGCTCTCTCCGAGCAGCCTCTCACGATTAAATGAGCTGCTGCCTGACACGGCGGGCAGGTTGCTAGGTATTTTATTCATTTATTTATTTATCTGAATCTCAATGATCCCACGTGGGACATCACATGAGGGGCGGGCGTATGAATGGCGGCTGACAATGACTGTTCCGTGATAATCATGAAGATGGCATGGCTTCCTCAAAGGCGGTCTTGAAATGGGTATGATCAGGGATTAGCGCTAAGCCGCAGGGAAGGTGATTCCAGTCGTGATCCGTGTGCACAAAAAAACGACTCTTGGAATGTGACAGTGCAGGCACGATGCGGGATGGCCTGGCGGGGTGTTGGACGCGCTGGTTGAATGAGCTTGCTGTCACGAGGTGAACGATGAAAAAAAAAAAACCTACGATAAAGGCAGAGGCGTGAAACTCGGCGACGGGAAGCGAGAGGGGAAAGTGGCAGCTGAAATTTTAAGGTAGATATGCTAGAGTATCGTGAGTATAGTTTGAAAGGATGAAATGAGTGGCACGATTTGAACTGATTAAAGGGCTGAAATGAGGTTATTTAAGGCGGACCGCTGGGATAGTTAGAGATATTTAGATTCGATGCACATGGTGACTAGCGCTAAAGACAAGGACAGAAGAAAGAAAGACGGACCCCACGAACGCTAGACATCAAGCGGTTTTATTCCACACAGTCACATTCAAGATATAGTTCGATCCCGGCAGCAGCGGCAGAATTTCGATGGAGGCGAAATTCCAGAGGCCCGTGTGCTGTGCGATGTCAGTGCGCGTAAAAGAACCCCAGGTGGTCGAAATGTCCGGAGACCTTCACTACGGCGTCCCTCATAGCCCGAGTCGCTTTCGGACGTTAAACCCCCATATATAAAAAATCATTCAATATACAGGCAATCATGTACAACGGGTGCACACCCTAAAGCGCATGTGCAACGGGACCTTCTGGTTTAAGAAATGTAATTCTTTGGATGACAAATGGGTTGCTTACACACGACTGTCGTTCCATGTGAATGAGGAAGGCTTCCAGTATTTCACGTTCCTTCTGGTCTGAACTTGCAAAGATGGCCCTTGTCTCATTATATATCGGCGCACAGTTACCCTTACAACGTTTGCAATGTGCTGACAAGTGCCTCGACAGCCGGCTTGTGCTCCATAAGCCGAACATTGATACAACGGCCAGTTTGGCCGATGTAGCAATTCCCACATGGCAAGGCAATTGTATACACCACATTGGTCCTGCAAGCCACATACGGCATTTGATGTTTTATCGAGCAATGTTTTTTTTTCTTTTCTGAGCCAACATTAACAGCTTTACACATTTTGCCGAGTTCATCTGGTGCAGTAAGCACCAGATAATTCTTTGTAATCCTAGCTGTGTGGGTGGATGTGTGGTGAGTGGGTGGTTGTGTCCTACCACAGGAGGTTGAGCCTGTACTGAGTCACGCGCCGAAGTTTTCCGCGGAGCCTAAAAAGACGGCAGTGGGACTTGCCTCAATAGTGAAAAAGGTTGCTAACTCGGCTGTTGAGGAGAAGAAAACTCGTTGCACGTCTGAAGGTATATGGACTGTCTCCTAAGCAAGGATTACCGTTCTAAGAAGGCTAAGCTCAATGCGAAAGCAAGTGTTGACTATTTAAAATCTTATGATCTCACCTTGCTTGTTGCCGAGAAGGAAGGTGGGTTTGCAGTGACGCCAAGACACTTCTTCCCAGCCAAAGCGCGTGAGGCTATACAGAAAAATTTTGTGAAAAAGCGTTCAACCGGTGCAAGGATTAAAAAGCACGCGATTTTCCTTTGCAATGACCTGAATTTGGCTAGTCTGCAAAAAAGGATTGAAGGACTGACAAGAATGGCTATACAGTATTCTTCTCGGCTAAAACACACAAGCCTGAAATCCCTCTGCGTGCGATTGTCACTGAAACAGGCTCTCCTCTTTCACTTCATCCAAAAGCGGTTGAAGCTCCTTCCTGTTAATGGCCCGTTCAGAGTGGCTAGGTCTAATGATGTAATTGATTTTTTCTCGAAAGAGGAACTGTCTTCTGGGGCTAATTGTGCCTTCTTGGTTGATATCGAAAACATGTTTTATTCCATCCCTCAAAGTGAAATTTTAATTACAGTGAAAGAGAGCATTGAATCTTTAGCAGCTGTGGGCTTTCAAAACGATGCAGCTATTTCTTTCGTGAATTTTTTAACGACTTTAGAGTTTTACCTTTCTAGAACATTTGTTAATTTTGATGGCGGTATTTGCGTTCAGCGCGACGGTGTGTGCATCGGTTCTTGTGTTGCCCCCGCGCTAAGTGAATTGTTTCTGGCCAGTTAGGACAGAGGCATTGAGGCGTGCCTTGACAACAACAAGATTTTAAAGATTTTTAGATACGTCGACGACATTTTGGTAGTTGCTAAAACAACTCAGGATGACAGAAAGGATGTTCTAGTCGAACGAACTTTGGATGTATTTCAGTCTTCTGCCTATGTTCTTAATTTCACCCATGAGCTTTCTGGAGACGGCAGCCTACAGTTCCTGGATGTTCGGCCTTTTGTGAGTGACGCACGAGTTTGGTATATGTACCAGCCAAGGTCTAGAAAATAACTTTTGACTTTTAGTTCGGCCCATTCTAAATTAGTAAAAAGAGGTATCGCGAAGACATGCCTTCGTGTTGGACCAGATAAGTCCTGCTCACACAAGATGATTGAGAGTGTGCACCCGCAGGCAGATCGCATGACGAAGGCGGGCTTCCCTAGGGAGCCCGTGACATCCGTCGCTGAAGGCCTGTTAAAAACGACAAACGCTTCGAAACGGGCAACGACGACTGAGCTACAAGCTCATGAGCGAGCTAGATGCGTGGCACTGCGCTATACCCACCAGCTGACACACCGCCTAAAGAAGGTGGCGCAGAAAGGCAAGGTCCGAGTTGTGCTGCTGGCCCACCTAGCTTCAAAGAGTAGGACACTGCCTCTTGAGTTATCATAGAACGATTCCTTCCTGATCTGCTTTTTCCAGTATCCATATAGTTCCACACCATGCTTCTTTTCCGCCCACGCAGGGGCGTCTGCAACATGCAGATGTTGGTGAGTTGCGACACCACAGGTTCCTGAGCGTAAGCAGGGACATCCCCGCAGGGTGGACGATGGTGAACCGTGCGTCGGCACGGACCCGAACACCCGCACTTAGCCGTGCGTGGGAGGACACTACGACGCGTGCGGAAACCAGTTGCGTTTCAGTTTTATTTTTTTTTACTCTGAGCCAACGTTTTAACCACACCAAATGCACGCGAGGTATATGTGCCAGCACGCCTGCCAGTGCGCAGGTTTCGCTTTCTCCCCTGATTTTCCACAAAGTTTTACAGCTGATTTGCGCTTAAATTAAGATACGGGTCATAGTCTTTATTCGCTCTGACCAAAATTGCGAGTCTAATTCGCGCATTTACAAACTCGATCCGATAGCGCATAGTAGGTCGGACGTGACCATATCGACACGTACTTGAACAACGTAATAGAGGCGGCATCCCTTTTCAGCCACCCTAGGACTGTGTCGCTCAACCGTGTAGTCCAGTCGCGAAGGAGCGTGTTCATTAATTTCCCGGAATATCGTGCTCCCATGCGCAGTCAGTGCGCTCCTTCTGCGAACCCCGATTGTTCGTGCTATGGTGAATGATCTAAGTGCACTCAGAAAGCCATATACGCCGCTTACAGCTTAGTTTTCTACGTGTTCAGTTGAGTTTTTCTGTGTTCAATTACTTTTAAGAGGGCTAGAAAACTCTCTCAACTGTGGAGCTGTTGCAATGTCCCACGCGCTGTTTTCCTCTCAGGTCGTGCGATTGCGGCCGCATGTTACTCGCGTTAATGCGTCTGAGATGTAATACACACTATGCAAGAACTGAGGTGTTTCAGAATCCATGCATTCGATATCCGCGGTGAATAAACTTTGTTCAAAAAGTGGATAATTTATCTACCTCATTGTGAAGGAAGGATGCAGTTCTAAGTTAGAAAGTAGGTATTCCGCAGTGTGCTGAAAAAGCTCCAGGCCGTCTCATTTTATTATCGTTGTGGCAAGCTGCAACAGCTGGCCCTGCGACAAAGCCATTTGTCCAGCTTTGGGAGCAAGTCAATTAAGTGTCGGAAACAACCAAACACGCAAATTTCACACCTGCAAGCACAGCTTCCCGGGTTCGAACCCGACCGCGGCGGCTGCGTGTTTATGGAGGCAAAACGCTAAGGCGCCCGTGTGCTGTGCGATGTCTGCTCGTTAAAGATCTCCGGGTGGCCGAAATTATTCCGGAGCCCTCCACTACGGCACCTCTTCCATTCTTCTCCTAGTCCCTCCTTTATCTCCTTCCTTACGGCGCGGTTCAGGTGTCCAACGATATGAGACATATACTGCGCCATTTCCTTTCCTCAAAGACCAATTATTATTATTATTATTATTACGCAGTTGATCATTGGTGACGGGGACATCTGGCTAGCCGTCGAGGGCGGTGAACTAACGTTCGCGCAGTGAATTGGGCCTACAGTTTACGATTTTTCTGACACTTCATATCACAATGGTGTATCCCAACAAAAACGGAACGGAAGGTAGAAGAGCACACGCCTGGAGCGCTAATTGGGAGGTCGACTGTATCAAACACTGCTACGGTCATGCCATCATTTTAAACGCGCGTAGATGTGGCGGTTTTGCGCAAAGTTCGGGCCTGAATTTTGCCCCTACGTCGAACAGACCAGCAGCCCGTCTTCAAAGTCACTTCATATTCCGTCTCCCCTCTCAAAGTCTTAGTCTCGTTTGCTTATCGAAGCACCCCAAAAGTTAGGCAGAAGAGGTGCATAGGCCATCCCGTACGTCGTTTTAGTGTCCGTGAGAAAAACCAACGCAGAGCGAGGCAAGCCAGGAAAGTGTTGCGGCTGTCGTGGAGAGGAAGGCAGCTCTGAAAGGAGGAAAAGCGCCGTAAGGGAGGGATATGGGTTGATTTGGACCACCTGGTCCTTTAATGTGCGTTGACATCCCATGGACGGAACACACGGCGCCTTTCGCGTTTCGCTTCCATCGAAACGCAGCCGCTGCAGCCGGCATTGAACCGGATCCTTCGGCTGTCGGAGGGTCAGGGTTCAATCCCGCCCTCTGTAATGTTAAGGTAGTCCTTTGTACATGAATTTTATTGTTTATAATGCATGTACAAAACCGTGTATCTGAAAAACGTCAGTACCCGCCGCGGTGGCTCAGGGGTTAGAGCGCTCGGCTCCTGATCCGGAGTTCCCGGGTTCGAACCCGACCGCGGCGGCTTCATTTCAATGGAGGCGAAACGCAAAAGGCGCCCGTGTGCTGTGCGGTGTCAGTGCAGGTTAAAGATCCCCAGATGGTCTAAATTATTCCGGAGCCCTCCACTACGGCACATCATCTTTCACTCCCTCGTTTATCCCTCCCCTTACGGCGCTGTTCACGTGTCCAACGATATATGAGACATACTGCGCCATTTCCTTTCCCCCAAAACCAATTATTATTATATAAAATGTCAGCTACACATTTTGAGCTAAATAATGTGCACACATGTTGCATCGACATACGTTTTATTTTATTTGCTTGACAGGGAATGCCGTCAAAAGAGAGATATAGTATGTTTTGGCAAAGTGATGTCCAAAAGAGCTGGACTTGCGAGCGAAACTAGCTTTTGCCGTGCACACTCTCAAAGTTCGCTCACACTACACATAAGTACTCCCGAAAGCAGAAGACTGGACAGCCGCAGCCGTAGCTCAGTTGGTAGAGTACCGGACGCGATATTCGAAGGTCGTGGGTTCGGAACCCACCGGTGGCATGTGGTTGTTTTTTCTTCTGCTTTTATTAATCTCCCATTGATGAAAAATACAAAATTAATAAAAAAGACATCCCCTTTGCTCCTTGGCATCGGTGACTGTTGACTTCCGTCATTTTAAAAATGATATGACTATTACTAACGGCTGGCTACACAACTCTGAATGCAATCTAGCGCCTAACTGCAATAAAAAGTTTACCTTTGGTAATTAGTTAATCAGCTTAGTGTAGACGGATACAACTCAAAAACGAAGCGGCAAATTCCCCTAAAAAAGATGCCTTCCAGCCACTGGCGACGGCAGACTCTCATGACGTGGTGATCCCCCTCTGTGCAGCTAGCGGGACATCGCAGTGGGTGGCAGAAGAAAGGGGCGCGGCGTCATGAAAATCGGTCGAAGCCATTGGCTGGAGGGCTTCGTTTGAGGGGCATCTGCCGCTTCAGTTTTATCCGACTGTATGCTGTAAAAAGTAGTATGTCTTTAAAGGAGTTTTCAGGTGTCTATAACTCGCACCCTTGCACCAGGCCCAGATGGGTCTTGGTGTTTTCATACACCTTGCAGGCAGGGTGTTTCGCGAAAGAGCTAGCCCGAAAATGAAAAAAGTGACCCAAAGGTGTTGGGGCGACTCGCACCCTATTACGGCCGAGCCATTGGCGATTTAGCACTCTTTACACCCGTATACACCCTTCAGGAAAAATGCACGCAATGGGTTTCCCACTTTTTTTTGCCTTTTTTAATGTGTTCTTTATGTTTACCATTATAATAGTTACATAATGTAATATACCTGTATTACTGGAGCTCTTCATAGGCTGTGCACCAACAAAAACCATTAATTGACAAATCACAATACTGTAGAAATGTGGAAATTTTTATTGTCAGAACAAAGACATCCACAAAGCACAAGAAGCTTCGGCAATGAATTCCTTACTGCCAGGCAAGGAACGACTGCACCATGCCTGCTTTATTGGTGTTATGGTGCTGCAAAATTAAAATTCAATTGCAGTTACAACTACCTCCTAATTTTTTCAGAGGAAACAATCAAAAATTCATGCCTGCGCATCATTATAAACCAGCCTGAGGAAGGCTCGGACTGTGACACTAACTCCAAGGAATAGCTTGTACACAAACATAAGGTAGCTTGTGCTGAACATCCATAGTCTTCACAGTATGGCAGTTGTAGAGTGAACCGCAGTGGTGAGCCTGCTGAGTATTCTTCCTCCCTCGACGAACAGGTTCTCAGCCGCCTGAGGATTTCCATCGCAGAACGGCATGCATGGAGCGAGTCTGCATTTTACTCAAAAACAGTACATTTCATATCAGTTTGCATTGCTCAATGATCCTTATAAAATGCCAACATACTTCTCATTTATGACGTGTGATATTATGCATGCTAACGCTAACAGAGAGAATAAAATCTGCCCATGTGGCGGGCGAGCGCCAGATTTTATTCCCTAAACCATTCCAAGGAGGCCATTGTGGTTTCAGAGAAAAAAGCTCTAAGCGGCATCATAAGAACAAGGTTTGAGCTGGAAAGCTAGCTGTTAGGAAATGGAGTGAAGGTGATCAGGCGATGCAATTAATTCTGCATGAATTGCTACAAGCTAGTGCAAACAACGCACTGGCCTTGCTGGAGAGCGAGCTGACTATAAAA
Source organism: Amblyomma americanum (assembly GCF_052857255.1). NCBI lineage: Eukaryota > Metazoa > Arthropoda > Arachnida > Ixodida > Ixodidae > Amblyomma > Amblyomma americanum. The sequence continues at coordinate 38,581,548 of NC_135497.1, forward strand.
GGCCCGAAACACCGCGACAACAGACGAAAATATAGCGCACTTCATAATGCTTCACAAACAGACCAACGATAAGTCGGTGTAACATTCACTGTGACAGAAGAAAACATGGAATCTGTGTCAAAGTCAGCGATGCAACCCCTTCCATCACAGTGGACCGCTTCAACACAACACAAAGCATGCATTCATTATTATACTAGGTATGTGACATCTTTAAAACCAGGCAGCAGTGCCAAGTTAACATATCTTTCGTGTCTGCGGCCAGTAAACTCAAAAACCATTGAGAAAATTTTGCACGAGGTCACTAAACTCTTTCACAGAAGGCCGCCGGGCCAGTTGGCGCATGATGCTTGGCAAATCCGCGCAGGGTAACAGGACACCGACAAGATGACACAGATACAGCGCCAAAACTGAGGAATTTGTCGCTTTGCTCACAATAAATACAGGAAGCATCATCCCAAATACCGAGAACGAAGATCATGGAATCATCAGTTTGTGACATCTCTCGTGACTATTTACCCAGATATAATCACGGATTATATCCGTGACTGGATTATATATCCGGTCAATTTCTTTTTTCATTAACATTATGGATGATGTGCTTCCGCAGGTTGAGGAATTCGCATATATGATGTACACCTCATATATCTCGCGCGTGAGCTATCGATTATATTTCCTCAAAATTTTACAACTTCCAAAGTGCGGAATGCATTCTCTGTACAGCATGTGTCTTGCTTGCTTGCTGTCATATCCTGTCTAAGTTGTCGAAATGCTCCATTAGATGAATGTTAACACGCCAGTCTTTTTCCCAACATATGATGCTCAGGATGATAAAGGAATTTTGTAAAGCGTCATTGTCGCATGCTGTGAATTTGTCTCATTGCTTCGTCTTACACAGGGCGGTCTTTGAAGCACCTTCGCTGGGCGCGTTGCATATGGCCGATTCACACGACGGACCGCTCACCCGCGGCCCGCGCATCACGTGTTTGTGCGTCACCAAATCGAGAGGCGTGCTGTCGGCCCGCGGACTGGACAACCAAGGAAGTTCAAGTGCCTCTTCCCTTCGCGGGAATTAGCGGTGGTCCGCGAAGATGTGCGCGCCAGCTCTGGTAACCACCGCTCTTGCCAGTATTTCGGGTGCCGCATTTCGCTGAGCTGGCGCGCTGTTTTGACAAGCTGCACTGCGTTCGCTACCAGGACGAAGCGATCGACGGGGCTCGCAAGACGGCCCAGGCCATTGAGGAATTGGACAAAGGGCCACACCTGCACCATTCAATCGCAGTCATGGGTCGCAAGGAAAAACCAGTTTGACCAGCGTTGACCAACACTTTAAAATAACCTGGCAACAGTGGCACACACAGCGCGTCGTCTGCTCTTTTGGCCCGTCGTATCCGCTTGACGTCATCAAATCGCAGGCCAGTTTTTAGTGGCGCATGAACACGTGATGCACGGGCCGCGGGCGAACGGACCATTGTGTGAATCGGCATATATACTAAGTTCAGAGCGGCCCGCCCGACCACTTTCTTTAGCACATGGCTGACAGAGTGCGCATATGGCATGACAGCTAACTTCCGTATTCTTTCTGAAGCCTCGTTGGGGTAGATCGGCAAATTTCTTTCATTACCTTGAAGCCAAGGCTGCAGATGAGGTCATCTGGGAAACTAGCTTCACCTAACCGTGTCAGTTGGGCCTCGACACTTTCCTGTTGACGGTCAATACACAATCTGTTTAGGGCATTTTTCAGTGCGTCTGTAGCCAGAGCATTTTTTTCGACTGCGCCAGATTACACAAGCACTTATGGGCCTCTCCGCTGTACAGTCATAGATCGAGAAACTGAAATTGTACCTCCACTGGCATTTCATTGGTTAGCTAAAAGTTGGCAAGAGCTTCGGAGGTCTTAAAGATGTCAACAATGTCCTTGTGTTGTCCTTGGTTAGCTTGATGATTACTAGGAAGTTGCACACATATCGGAAGGTTGTTATCATATTCGTACCACGAAAAGCTTCTATTAGTTGACGATCTTGACAGGCAGGTCAGCAGAAGGTCGCGAGAATTGGTGCAACACAGGAACATGTGCATACTCCCTGCCACTGAATGTACAGATCATCATTAAACTTAACATAGGTAGAACACACATAGATGTTTAACAACTCCGGGAATCCATCCGCATTGGTTCTGGAATCGTGCTGCTCACATGGAACCAATGCCTTCTCTTACCATCTCAGACAAGGCGGTATGTGGCAGCGTGTAATGTACCTAAGTCCTTGATTACAATGGAGTACACACTTCTTCTGGACAGCTGTTCGAGAGGAATGCAGGCATTTCTGGCTTCTTTGCCAGGAAAAGGTCTTCCACGGTGGGCAGTTCTTGCAGATACCACCCTAAGGGTTGCTGCCACGATCCTTAATTGTTCAGAGACAATTACACCAGAAGGCCGGTTATTCTTTTGTGTTTCTGCCTTAACGAAGGCATAGGCCCTCACCCATCTTCACAGAAGGCCATAGTTTGGTCAAGTTGTTGGCTTCACACAAGTTTTTGGGCTTCGTTCTTCAATGTTTGGCACTGGACCTTCTTTTGCAGCTTGTAGAATTTCTTTGCATTGGCTTGATTTGTTTTCGCAGAAAGTAGCTGAAATTAGTATGCAACACGACCAGCAAAGGTGCTTCATAGACAGTCCCGTGTAAGACGAAGCACAGAGAGAAATTCACAGAATGCGACAGTGGCCTAGTGTACATGATCCCTTTGTCATGAGGAGCGTCATATGTTGGAGAAATAAGGTCGGTGTGTCAACATACATCTAATGGAACATGTCGGCAACACAGACAGGACATGGCAGCACGGTAGCAGGACACTTGTTGGACTATGGGTGCATTCCACAATTTCGAGAATGTAAAATTCTGAGGATACATAATCGATACCTTATGCTCGAGATATACCAGACGTACATCATACATAAGAATTGCTCAACCTGCGTAAGCACATCGTCAGTAATATTAACGGAAAAAAATTTGGCTATATGAATAAATAATCACAACATATGTGACAAAATGATGATTACATGACTTCCCTCCTCTGCAATTTGGATGATGCTTCCAGTTTTTAATTTGAGCAAAGCAATAAATTCCTCAGTTGTTAGCCAGCGTTGTATCTGTGTCTTGCCTGTGTCCTGTTACCCAGCGTGCTGTTTTGCCAAGACTAAAATACTTTCACATATTCTTAAGAGATGAAGTCTAGATCTGGAAAACGACCACAAGGGGTTCCAAGCAGATGTTTGCTTTCTGCACCCACTCTCGAAGAAATACAGACGCATCAACATGTGCGTCTGGAGATCACACAATGCTAGCTGTGGCATATACAATGTTCACAACAAACAAGTCAGGAAATTTTTTTTTACTCCACGAGTTCTGGTTCGCTTTATTTAAGGCATGCATGCGCCATGTAGTGAACGAAAGTCCTAACTAGATAAATAGATTAAATCATTTTGCAAACATCGCTACTGTAAAATGGTGTTATCAAATGGCCACATTCACCCTTAGGACAGATCTACATTTCATCTGCCATTACATATGAAACATGAAAATACCAAGCAGCCAGATGAATGAATAAAATTTATTCGGCAATTTAGCAAAGGTACATACAGTCATACCACTCCACTGGTCCAGATGAGTATGTTGCTCAGGAGCAGCAGTATCCACATGGGGCGAATGCCTGCACCTGTCGAACCATCCTACCTCTTACTTCTACGGCGGACTCCGTAATGATAGCAGTGAGATTATCATTCGTTGTTTGAACATTAAGATCACCTTCCTCAGTTAAAGCCGAATATCTGTTCTTCAGGGAAATCCTGAATACCTCTACTTTTCCTCTCACTGCTTACTCGTTAATGGGCCTCCGCTTCACTAGTTCCTTCCGGTCCCTCTTCAAGTCTAAGATAAATCGAAACTATACCACTCTGTGGTTGCTACAACCCACCTTTCCGAGGACCTATACATCCTGCACAATTCAAGGTGGACCGCATATATTATGAAGTCTTACTTCATTTTTAATCGCACCATTGGGGATCTTCCACGCCTACTTCCTAGAGGCTTTCAACGATCGGGTCATCATGGCTGGATATAGGCACGTAGGCGTATAAACCACCTTCAGCTTGTACCTTATTAAGCGTAACTACATTAGCTGCCACGCTCTCGTTAATTCTATAGCACTCCTGTATGTTGCCAGCTATGACCTGATTGATCACGAGTCCGACACCTAATTCGCGTCAGTCCGCTGATTACATACTACCAGACTACCAGTCCTTTCCAAGACTAAGGTAAGAATGAAGTCAATTTATGCATAGTGACAAAAATACGAAGAGAAACTGAAATTGATACAAACAAAACCGCAACAAATTCTGCTTGCTAGGTGCTACACAAATGATCGTAAAGCATGCCGAAATGAATGAAAACTCATCCCGAGATACCACAGGCAACACGTCTGCAGGTAGCTGATTCTAGTCGTATGTGGTTAGCGGAAAGAGGGAATATTTGAAGCAATGTTTAGCAGCATTGAATTCTTTGACATGTCGACTCTGTTTATTACGAGTGCTATCCACGATAGCACAGTACGTGCCAGCCCCTTAGTATATACTGTATACGGCTCACCTGTCCTCCTAACCTCACTAAGCCCTATGACATCCCGTTTAATACTCGCTAGCTATTTCATCGAACAGCACTGATATAGGCTAGCCTCGATGTATAAGGTTCTAGCATTAAACGCTGCCAGGTTCAGTTTCCAATGGCGGCCTGTCCGCGGAGCCAGATATTATTGCACCCTCCGCTGCGTCACAGGTCTGACCGCCGGCTTGGTCAGTCGTTCCGCAACCACTGGGGCAGTGGGTTAATTTGTGTAACCATATATTTACAAGGTTGTGGCCAAGTACTACTGCCATTGTGGCCAAATCCTGCTCTCGTGAGGGAGTGCGTAGTCAGTTCTGGTCACGAAGATGAAACCGCACCCCAGACCTGGTTATGCAATTCCGTCGACACGTAGAGTTTTCTTTTTCAAATCCGGCGGAGAATTTCGCGGCACCGGGATTCGAACCCGGTCCTCTTGCACGCGAGGCGGATGCTCCACCCCTAAGCCACCGCTGCATCGCCCAAAATAAATCAGCGGGACCGAAATGCGCGCTGCAAACCTTCAGTGCTACTTTGTACTCTTGCTTTCTTCTTGCGCCTAGACCATTATTTTTTGGGTTTTACTTCTCTATGGGCAAGCCAGATGCGATGGCGAGTGGGCTGAAATCGTGTGTGCTTGAAGCGCTAGCTTCCCCGAGTACCATGAATAGGAGAAAAGCCGGACATTTTCTTGGCACCCTTGTTTTCTCTCCGCGCATGCGTTCCCGCCGCCTTTCTTCCCACGATTAGAGCCGCTGAGGTAGGTGCGCGGCGGTAGGTGTCGCACCTGTCGCTCCACGCTGTCAATATTCGAAAGCTTTGCATACCAGACCAGCCATGCTCCTTCCCTGAGGCCCAGGGTTTAGAGATAACAATAGTCATGTAAACAAATCTGTGGTGGAAATTAATAAAAAGCGATTGGAAGATTGGGGGCTCAAAAGTAGAGATGATGACATAAGGTTAAAATTGTAGGAAGACGTATTTTAAAGAAAATGGCGAATTTTGAAAATTTACAAGGCAGTTAAACAAAAATAAAGGAAAAACTGAGCATGGTGGCAACTGCCATCACCCCGCTTCAAAGGGGACGCTCATACCTTCCATCCATCCATCCATCGAACAGCCTAACGCTTTGCATAACAGACCAACCTGGTGGTGGTCCCACTTAATCGTTCTAGGGGGCGCGGCCGCACTTCCTTATACGAAAAATAAAATAGAACAATCGATTTCTTTGTTTGCTTTCTATTTGTAGAACACATTTTTCGCGCTTTATAGTTGAAGAGCAAATGGCGAACGACATGGAGGTTTTACCATAACTCATGCTTTGAATATTGACGGTTACCAGAGCAATACTCGTATATAATCATTTTATATTTATCCCACAATACTATAACTTGAATGATAGCGCCATTCATGAAGAGCAAAGTAACTTTAAGCGAAAAGTAAACGACATATGCATCCTTCCTTAATATAGCTTTTGCTTCGAATAATTAAACATTTACACTTGTACTCCTTTCCACGGACGCTCATTTCACGAAAACCAGTCCTCAGGTTTCTTTTCTTTTTACAAAGCGGTCTGTGACACGAGTACGTTGGCGTACAGTTCTTCAACGCAAGCATCAAGGGCCTCAAGGGTGGTAGCCTGGCAGTGGGGTTCCACTCGTCTGCCGGGTCCATTATGATATCCAGACGAGTGGCTCAGACGCAAGCGTTCTTGCTCTCGCAGCTCGGTTGCAGACTACCATACACCGGTCTGCAAGACTTTCGATTCTTGCGTTGTTGCTTTCGACGCCTTCTGTCACGAGAACACTGGCCAGGCAAATGTGCAGGCTGTGCACGGAAAGGATTTCTGCGTGTCCACGCTCGCTGGCACCGTTGGAAAGGAAGCTGAGGTGGAGGCCTCGAGCGACGGATGTGTGCTGAGTAACTTGCTTTCTTCGATGGCAGGAAGAAGGAGCTGACTTTACAGGAAGTACCTCCAGAGGCGGCGCGAGAGCGCGTAACCTTGCGCGTATAGAGCGATGCCCTCCCCCCTTCAACCGGGAAACGGAAGTGAACGTAGCGGAAACGACTCGAAAGTTCGAGAGAAAATTGGAGGGGACACCTAATCCAATATATGCAGACGGTCTTTCCCTACTTTACATTCATAGACCCCTGGGAGTCCTCATACCCCTCCTGGCGCAGTGGTGCAGCGGTCATTAATTCAACTGCCACCTGCCAGGGTGGGCAGTTTGCTCACTAAGCGCTGACGCCGCAGGGTCACGTGATCTAGGTGCTGTCGCGTTACAATTCACGCCGACCACTGGCGACACGCGCCCCGGCGGGAGTGTGAGCGTCAGCTCCACACTCCCCTCTTCCCCAAAGCGGCGCAACGACCATGTCCTCCTTCGGATAGAGATTACCGCACGCGCTGTTCCCCTTTCCTCCTTCAACAAGAATATCCTCCCTCTCTCGCTCTCAGCTGCGCTGTCGACGACGCTATGTGTGTGTGCGCGCCTGCCTTGGCGCGCAGGGACGAGCAGATACGGCGCGCCGCACAAATGAATGTCGTGAGTCAGCCCGCGCCGTAGGCCTCTCTTCGAAGAGGGGTGACTCCTGGGGAAACACCGCTGAGCGGCCAGCCGACGACCTGCGAGGGAGCGCGGGCCAGTCTTCGGGACGGCGCCATCCTGGCCCAGCAGTCGTCGGGCTGTCGCAGTGCGCGGTGAACAATGCGTGTTTATTTGGCGTGCCTGTCTCGTACATTGCTGCACTGCTGTAAGATCTCTAATGGTACTGTAGCCTTTTTTGCGTATTGTGTTACATGCGTTGCATTGTATTAGAGAACACTGTGTACACATTCTTACGAGTGCTGAGTAAGCACCTCTGTATCGACTCTGCTATGCGAAGCTTGTTTTGCAGTCAACCTTTGACTCCGACCCATCCTCTGGCTTGCTACCGGCGAAAGCGGGGCACCAAACGACCACAGCCTTCTGTCCCTTGGTGGCTGTTCATCCGGTGGAGCCTGCCCCGCCGAGCCGAGGGCGTCTCCTTTGTGACCGGGACCGCTACCCCCGCACGCTTTAAGGGTGTTTGGGAATGCGCCCCACCCGTGCACACGTGACAGCGGGACGCGCACGAAACCACTGTTGAACTTTTTCAATGAGACTTTGTTGTGGCGGAAAAGCTACTTACACTGTACAAGCCATGTTCCGGTGAACGTACAACGTACGGTCGGCTTGACACGTCACACAGTCGCGGAGAGGAGCTTTCCAGTTCTTCGTCAAAGGTCACTTCTCGCCCCGTCACAGGTTTTTGAGGATGGTGACCTTCTTCCCCACGTGTCGGGTGAGCCTATTATTTTGGACTCCATCGGGACCCCGCGCTGTCCTGGCCGAATGTACTTAGGTGCTGCTTCAGAGGTATTTGTTCTTCTTGATTCGAAAAATAACCGGTGGCAAATTTTCTCTACGTCCTCCGTGAAAGCCCGAAAATGGACGTTCAGGAAGGTGTGCAAAGGGCGTCTGGGGGGGGAGGGGGGGGCGCGTCCGCCCCCCTCCGCCTCCTTCAGGACCGCCACTAGACCAGGGACACCTGCAGTGCCTGATCACAGAAGTCTTGTACGCTGAATGACGATATCGTACATCAGCGCAAAACAGGGCCTGCACCGAGAGCGCATTCGCCTAAGAAGCACACTCGCGCGAACACTTCAATGTAGCCGTGGGCAGCGCAGCGCAGCAGCCCTGTTGGATTACAAGTGGCGCCCCCTACACGCAGTGAAACTAACATGGTCAGGGCTTATTTATTCATCCGTAAAGAAACCGTTGTAACCCTTACACTGGATAGTATGCCGTGAGGTCCATGAATTCCTGCTGGATAACATTTGCAGCGCCAACGTTTTTGTTATATTTTGTCAACGTCAGGGTGCACGGTACGCCTGCCTCGCCCCCCATGAGCAAGAACGAAGGAGAAGATAGCAAAACTGTTGCTTTGCGAAAAGCAAAATGCCGAGTTACCGCAGCGGTGGCCGAGTCGACTGAGCATCCGCCTCGCATGCGGGAGGTGCGGGGTTGGATCCCCAGTGTCGCCGGGTACCCACCGGTGATGCAGTGGATACAAGCTTCTTTCCCCTGGTCTTCTTGGTGCGCGGGTTATTTAGGGTGAATCGCTTGGAAAATGGGTCTTTGACCCCCCCCCCCCCTTCCCCCCCATGAGTAGAAGAAAAACATGCGGTCTGTTAAAAAGCTTCTAATGCAGTTCAAGACCGGATGAAGATTTAAAAGGGACAGTTTGAATAAAGGGCAGGAATGGGGTACTTTCCCGAAGTCTAGGAATAGTGCATCAGTTGGGATATTGCCGTCAAGGTAGGGATGAATGTTACGCAGGAAAAATGCTAATTGGGTTTCACATGAGTGACCTTTCCGGAATCCGTGCGTGCTGGTTTGGATGAAAGATCACCAATGTTAGAAATGTAGTAACAATAGAGTAGATGACGTGTTCTATCATCTCAGAGCATACACTGGTTAGCGAATTAAATGGCTCGGTAATTACCTGGGGATGATGGGACACCTTTCCTGAAAACTGGAATGACCATGCCAATACCCGAGTGATGTGAGACGGAGCCAGTACCAAACGACTGCCGAAAAATGAGGGAAAGAAAAAGACTGGAAGCTTGTTTAGTATTTCTTAAAACTTTCGAATTGATATCATCGATACCGCAGGAAGATGAACATTTTAGCAAGTCGAGAATTTTCACAATACCATGTTGGTTGAAGGTGATGCCATCCATCGGCGGATGCGGCAGTGGCAGAAGTAAAAACGGAACAGAATGATTGGTTCAAAACATTGGGTACGTCGGATATGCGTACCGGTGATCCGGTCCAAATTAAACCATGAAGAAAGTGGTCGCCCTGTTATGCTGACGGTGGGGATGTAAAGTGTTATTAGGCGCCACAGCTTGAACTTGTAGAGAGACCAGTTGGACTCGGTAGAACGTAGAGGATACGTAGAGAGGCGAAATCGTTATAGAATACAAGAACATGACGATTCATGCTAATGTTGTCTCCTTTGTCGTACAGCGATAGTAATTTTTTGTCTTAGTACTTTTGGTAATATTAGTGGAAAAGGTAGTGTGGACAACAACGTGGTCACTAAGGCCCGCAATGTACGAAGGAGCACAGAGTTAATCAGGCTAAGTAGTCAAAGTAAGGTCGAGAATGTTAGATGGATGGTCAGTCGTACGGGTGGGCTCAAATAATTTGAGACAGACCGAAAGTTATACATGTGTTTAAGAATCACTAGAGGCCTGATTTTTTTGTTAAGTTGGTATATATAACGAAGTATACCCATCGTTAAAGGAAACATTTTTATTTGACTCGACGTTTCGATCGGAGGACCGATCAAGAGCGCACTCTCGAAAAAAATCGGTCCTTTCCTTTCAAAAAGATCGGATATGTTTCCTTTAACCAAGCGTATACCTCGCTGTATATTTTTTAAACAGCCAAGCACGCCATGCTATTTCTCTCTCTCTCTCTCTCTCTCTCTCTCTCTCTCTCTCTCTCACACACAAACACACACACGCGCGCGCGCGCACACACGCACACACACACACACACACACACACACACACACACACACACACACACACACACACACACACACACACACACACACACACACACACACACACACACACACACACACACACACACACACACACACACACACACACACACACACACGCACACACACACGCACGCACACACACACACACACACACGCACACACACACACACACACACACACACACACACACACACACACACACACACACACACACACACACACACACACACACACACACACACACACACACACACTAAAAAAAGATATGGCAAGAAAATATTTGTCCTCCTCCTTATCCTCATTATTTATCATATCTTAACCCCGGTTAGGCATCACATAGTGAGGGGAAATCATGTAGAACTGGCACAATTCATACGAAGGATAACTGTGCTAGGGGGGAAAATTATGACAGCTTGTCTTTGTAAACTACCGCACCTTTCCTGCAAGTGGAGATGGTCTTCTCGTCACAGTTCAGACAAAAGGCTCATTTCCTGCTAGGGAGTCAAGTGAGGTCAAGTTGCGAGGGACAACCCCTTCCACACTCCCTCGCGAGACCCAAAGGCAGAGCTCCAACTGTGGCACTCTTTACGGGACATGGCTGGCCCGCTTAACCCTTGCGCAATTGGTGTCACTACACTGCAATCCCTGGTCGCATCAGGCTTACAGATGCTGTAGGAGTCACCGGAGCGATGCCGGCGGCACTTTTTTTTTTCTCAGCACACAAAAACTACCCGACTCATCTGGGCTTTGGGAGAATATTGAAAGTACGCTCACAAGTTTGCGTGCTGAATTAGCGGTTCACAAGAGCGGTAGTCAAATGTGGTGGCTTCATGCGTGCTTTCACTGGAGAAACAGACAGCTCCACTTTGAGGCACTTCTGAGAAATCATCTAAACGATACACTCCACGTGCTTACAGGGGCTTCATACATTATTTGTTGTACTGCCGGTGATTATTTCAGGCTTTCAACGAGGAGCCCTCGAAGAAAAGGGCTGGCTAAGGTTGGCTGCTCCGTCATCCGTGAAAAGCACTGTTTTTTTCCTGCCTTTCCACTGAAAGCGCCCTTTTTTTTAACTCAACGCTGAAGGTAGGAGGAGTCAACCAATCCGTGGAGTGCCTTTCAGCCAGTCTCGCGGCGGCTTCGCTTCCGCTTTTATTTACTTTGTTTAGCTTTCTGAGAATAAATTGTTTCAGTCGCAGACAACATAGCCGCAAATCAGGCCCACGGAAATAAAAATACCCGTGTACTCTTTGATTTTAGATATCCCTCCGCCGATGGCAGTGAGGCAAGCCGCCACGGGACTAAGTAAGGAAATCGGCTGCACAGGACAATAATTCGAAGTTTCTAAGAATGCTCGGAACGTGTAGATCGAGTTCCCGCGGTAAAGGGAGTTCAGACTCCTCTTCAGTGCACCTTTAAGGACGCAGTGATGGCGTAGAGTCGGAGCATCCACCTCATGTGCAAGACTCCCGCGGTTCGAATCCCGGTTGCGCCGCAGGTCTTTATCAGATTGAGAAAAACAAATCTGAGTATGGGTGAACTCGAATAACCCGGTCTGGGGTGCAGCTTGGTATAGCACCGAATAGGCGAACACAGCCGGCAACGCATCCTCTCATCAGAGCAGGATTGGACCATCTAATAACACTTGGCCACCACCTCCTATTATCGCCCGACCCTCAGCTCCCAGCACCTGTGGAGAAACTCACCAAGGCGACAGTCAGATATACAGAGATACAGATATAGTAGGAATTCATGAAGCTCACGGCATACCATCCAGTATAAGGGTTACAACGGTTTCTTTACGGATGAATCAAAAATCCCTGATCATGTTAGTTTCACTGCATGTAGGGGGCGCCACTTGTAATCCAACAAGGCTGCCTGAGAGATGATCAGGAGGCAGCTTTGTGCTGTGCTGCGCTGCGCTGCCCACGGCGACATTAAAGTGTTCGCGCGACTGTGCTTCTTAGGCGAATGCGCTCTCGGTGCAGGCCCTGTTTTGCGCTGATGCATGATATCGTCATTCAACGTACAAGTCTTCTGTGATCAGGCACTGCAGGTGTGCCTGGTCTAGTGGCGGTCCTGAGGGAGGCGGAAAGGGCGGACGCCCCCCCCCCCTCCCCCCTTTCAGTGTTTTCCCTTGTTTTCCATGTTTTCCCTGACTTTTTCAGTCAAAATTCCCTGACTGCTGAATATGCGTGAAAATATATATTGGCCGATGATAACGGAAAGTATACATAATCTACTCGCAGCAAGAAAAAAATAAATAAAAATCAATTGAAGCTGCAAAAGCGGCATTTAAAACAGATTTGCTTTTGCTGTTTGAGAGAGCTGATTTCTTCATGAAGGAAGTCCAGGTTAAAACTGCGACTTACAAAACGATCGTTGCTTCTTATTTTCTAGCTCCTTATTATTATGGCTGGCTGTCCTTTTGCTAATTCTTCCAAGCATCTGATATTTCCGCTAAGAATGTGTGAATGTCAAATTTATCACTTTGAAGTCGATAACAGTAACATGAATTTGCTGCAAATACAACTGCATATTCTCGAGTAGTTCAAATGTTCAAAATAGTTGAAACTGAAAGACAAACGTGTTACCAAAAATGTAAGGACGAAAACAAAATCACGGTCGATTTTCGTAGTTAGGCCAGGTGCGCTAGCAGTTCGGTTTGCCCTTCAGTTCCGGTGTTCAGCTCACGTTTTCACGGAAGGCAGTTGTTCAGATAGCGATTATAGGCTAATTCCCATTTATTTATTTATTTCAGGATACTGCAGGCCACTGCTTGGCCCAAGCAGGAATGAATTTACACTGTTACATAACCAAAAGAATAAAATTATACAATATTAGCAGCACACGGACACAAAACATACATATAAACAATATTATAAGGAAAGTAGACGATGTTACGAATCACAAAAAGTTTTGTGAGGAAAAAACAGATGCCGGTAGCCAATTCCAATCTCGCACTGTTCTAGGAAAAAAAAAACTGTATTTAAGGCTGTTAGTTTTGGCGAAAAGGGGAGCAAGTGAATGCTCATGAACGCTCCGAGTCCTTCTCACTAGAGGACGCTTAATGCACTCTGGAAGCCTGAGTTTATTTTTCCTCTTAAACTATTAAATATATGCAGAAGGTCCTTCTCTACTTTACATGTATCGATCCCTGGGAGTCCTCCTACCACTCCTGACGCAGGGGTGCAGCAGTCAAGCGCTCCTATTGCAGGTGCTGCCATCGATGGGATTTGGGTTGGGCTGCTCTCTCCGAGCAGCCTCTCACGATTAAATGAGCTGCCGCCTGACACGGTGGGTAGGATGCCAGGTATTTTATTCACTTATTTATATTTATTTGAACCTCAAGGATCCCGCGTGGGACATCACATGAGGATCGGGCGTATGAATGGCGGTTGACAATGACTGTTCCGTGATAATCATGAAGATAACATGGCTTCCTCGATGGCGGTCTTAAAATGGGCAGGATCAGGGATTAGCGCTAAGCCGCAGGGAAGGTGATTCCAGTCGTGATCCGTGTGCACAAAAAAAGGACTCTTGGAATGTGACAGTGCAGGCACGATGCGGGATGGCCTGTGCGGGGTGTTCGACGCGCTGGTTGAATGACCTTGCTGTCACGGGGTGAACGATGAAAAAAAAAAAAAACCTGCGATAAAGGCAGAGGCGTGAAATTCGGCGACGGGAAGCGAGAGGGGAAAGTTGCAGCTGAAATTTTAAGGTAGATATGCTAGAGTATCGTGAGTATATTTTGAAAGGATGAAGTGAGTTGCGCGATTTGAACTGATTAAAGAGCTGAAATGAGGTTATTTAAGGCGGACCGCTGGGATAGTTAGAGATCTTTAGATTCGATGCACATGGTGACTAGGTCTAAAGACAAGGACAGAAGAAAGAAAGACGGACACCACGAACGCTAGACATCAAGCGGTTTTATTCCAACAGTCACATTCAAGATATAGTTCGATCCCGGTCGCAGCGACAGAATTTCGATGGAGGCGAAATTCCAGAGGCCCCTGTGCTGTGCGATGTCAGTGCACGTAAAAGAACCCCAGGCGGTCGAAATTTCCGGAGCCCTTCACTACGGCGTCCCTCATAGCCTGAGTCGATTTGGGACGTTAAGTCCCCTTAGATAAAAAATCATAACGTATACAGGCAATCATGTACAACGGATCACACCCACAAGCGCATGTGCAACGGGACCTTCTGGTTTAAGAAATGTAATTCTTTGGATGACAAATGGGTTGCTTACACACGACTGTCGTTCCATGTGAATGAGGAAGGCTTCCAGTATTTCGCGTTCCTTCTGGTCTGAACTTGCAAAGATGGCCCTTGTCTCATTATATATCGGCGCACAGTTACCCTTACAACGTTTGCAATGTGCTGCCAAGGGCCTCGACAGCCGGCTTGGGCTCCATAAGCCGAACATTGATACAACGGCCAGTTTGGCCGATGTAGCAATTCCCACATGGCAAGGCAATTGTGTACACCACATTGGTCCTGCAAGCCACATACGGCATTTGATGTTTTATCGGGCAGTGGTTTTCTTTTCTTTTCTGAGCCAACATTAACACCTTTACACATTTTGCCGAGTTTATCTGGTGCAGTAAGCACCAGATAATTCTTTGTAATCCTAGCTGTGTGGGTCGCTGTGTGGTGAGTGGGTGGGTGTGTCCTACCACAGGAGGTTGAGCTTGTACTCAGTCACGCGCCGAAGTTTTCCGCGGAGCCTAAAAAGACGGCAGTGGGACTTGTCTCAATAGTGAAAAAGGTTGCTAACTCGGCTGTTGAGGAGAAGAAAACTCTTTGCACGTCTGAAGGTATATGGACTGTCTCCTAAGCAAGGATTACCGTTCTAAGAAGGCTAAGCTCAATGCGAAAGCAAGTGTTGACTATTTAAAATCTTATGATCTCACCTTGCTTGTTGCCGAGAAGGAAGGTGGGTTTGCAGTGACGCCAAGACACTTCTTCCCAGCCAAAGCGCGTGAGGCTATACAGAAAAATTTTGTGAAAAAGCGTTCAACTGGTTCAAGGATTAAAAAGCACGCGATTTTCCTTTGCAATGACCTGAATTTGGCTAGTCTGCAAAAAAAAGGATTGAAGGTGCTGACAAGAATGGCTATACAGTATTCTTCTCGGCTAAAACTCACAAGCCTGAAATCCCTCTGCGTGCGATTGTCACTGAAACAGGCTCTCCTCTTTCACTTCATCCAAAAGCGGTTGAAGCTCCTTCCTGTTAATGGCCCGTTCAGAGTGGCTATGTCCAAAGATGTAATTGATTTTTTCTCGAAAGAGGAACTGTCTTCTGGGGCTAATTGTGCCTTCTTGGTTGATATCGAAAACATGTTTTATTCCATCCCTCAAAGTGAAATTTTAATTACAGTGAAAGAGAGCATTGAATCTTTAGCAGCTGTGGGCTTTCAAAACGATGCAGCTATTTCTTTCGTGAATTTTTTAACGCCTTTAGAGTTTTACCTTTCTAGAACATTTGTTAATTTTGATGGCGGTATTTGCGTTCAGCGCGACGGTGTGTGCATCGGTTCTTGTGTTGCCCCCGCGCTAAGTGAATTGTTTCTGGCCAGTTAGGACAGAGGCATTGAGGCGTGCCTTGACAACAACAAGATTTTAAAGATTTTTAGATACGTCGACGACTTTTAGGTAGTTGCTAAAACAACTCAGGATGACAGAAAGGATGTTCTAGTCGGACGAACTTTGGAAGTATTTCAGTCTTCTGCCTATGTTCTTAATTTCACCCATGAGCTTTCTGGAGACGGCAGCCTACAGTTCCTGGATGTTCGGCCTTTTGTGAGTGACGCACGAGTTTGGTATATGTACCAGCCAAGGTCTAGAAAATAACTTTTGAATTTTAATTCGGCCCATTCTAAATTAGTAGAGAGAGGTATCGCCAAGACATGCCTTCGTGTTGGACCAGACAAGTCCTGTTCACACAAGATGATTGAGAGTGTGCACCTGCAGGCAGATCGCAAGGCGAAGGCAGGCTTCCCTAGGGAGCCCGTGACATCCGTCGCTGAAGGCCTGTTAAAAACGACAAACGCTTCGAAACGGGCAACGACGACTGAGCTACAAGCTCATGAGCGAGCTGGATGCGTGGCACTGCGCTATACCCACCAGCTGACACGCCGCCTAAAGAAGGTGGCGCAGAAAGGCGAGGTCCGAGTTGTGCTGCTGGCCCACCATGCTTCAAAGAGTAGGGCACTGCCTCTTGAGTTATAATAGAACGATTCCTTCCTGATCTGCTTTTTGCAGTATCCATATAGTTCCACACCATGCTTCTTTTCCGCCCACGCAGGGCCGTCTGCAACATGCAGATGTTGGTGAGTTGCGACACCACAGGTTCCTGAGCGTAAGCAGGGACATCCCCGCAGGGTGGACGATGGTGAACCGCGCGTCGGCACGGACCCGAACACCCGCACTTAGCCGTGCGTGGGACGACACTACGACGCGTGCGGAAACCAGTTGCGTTTCAGTTTTATTTTTTTTTTACTCTGTGCCAACGTTTTAACCACACCAAATGCACGCGAGGTGTATGTGTCAGCACGCCTGCCAGTGCGCAGCTTTCGCTTTCTCCCCTGATTTTCCACAAAGTTTTACAGCTGATTTGCGCTTAAATTAAGATACCGGTCATAGTCTTTATTCGCTCTGACCAAAATTGGGAGTCTAATTCGCGCATTTACAAACTCGATCCGATAGCGCATAGTAGGTCGGACGTGACCATATCGACGCGTACTTGAACAACGTAATAGAGGCGGCATCTTTTTTTCAGCCACCCTAGGACTGTGTCGCTCAACCGTGTAGTTCAGTCGCGAAGGAGCGTGTTCATTAATTTCCCGGAATATCGTGCAGCCATGCGCACTCAGTGCGCTCCTTCTGCGAACCCCGATCGTTCGTGCTATGGTGAACTAGGTGCATTCAAAAAGCCATATACGCCGCTTACAGCTTAGTTTTCTACGTGTTCAGTTGAGTTTTTCTGCGTTCAATTACTTTTAAGAGGGCTAGAAAACTCTCTCAACTGTGGAGCTGTTGCAATGTCCTGCGCGCTGTTTTCCTCTCATGTCGTGCGATCGCGGCCGCATGTTATGCACGTTAATGCGTCTGAGGTGTAATACACACTATGCAAGAACTGAGGTGTTTCAGAATCCATGCATTCGATATCCGCGGTGAATAAACTTTGTTCAAAAAGTGGATAATTTATCTATCTTATTGTGAAGGAAGGATGCAGTTCTAAGTTAGAAAGTAGGTATTCCGCAGTGTGCTGAAAAAGCTCCAGGCCGTCTCATTTTATTATCGTTGTGGCAAGCTGCAACAGCTTGCACCGCGACAAAGCCATTTGTCCAGCTTTGGGAGCAAGTCAATTAAGTGTCGGAAACAACCAAACACGCAAATTTCACACCTGCAAGCACAGCTTCCCGGGTTCGAACCCGACCGCGGCGGCTGCGTGTTTATGGAGGCAAAACGCTAAGGCGCCCGTGTGCTGTGCGATGTCTGCTCGTTAAAGATCTCCGGGTGGTCCAAATTATTCCGGAGCCCTCCACTACGGCACCTCTCTCTTCCTTTATTCTTTCACTCCCTCCTTTACCCCTTCCCTTACGGCGCGCTTCAGGTGTCCGCCGATATATGAGACAGATACTGGGCCAAATTCCGTTCCCCAAAAAACAATTATTATTATTATTATTATTATTATTATTATTATTATTATTATTATTATTATTATTATTATTATTATTATTATTATTATTATTATTATTATTATTATTATTATTACTATTATTATTATTATTATTATTATTATTATTATTATTATTATTATTATTATTACTTTTCCTCTGTGGCAGCGCACAAAGCTCTCCCATAGCGTTACGCGGAACCACCAGAAAAGGTACTAGGGACTTTTAGAGCAGGGTGACTATCGGTTAGGGGCATGGAGCAATAGCGGGGCGCCTGTGCGCATGCGCAGGACAATAACGCGTATTAACCAGAATAAATGCTATTAACCGGAAACTTTGAAATGCATTTTGCATACGTTGCAGTTTTGTGCTCATGTTTTTATTTTGCTTTGTTCCTTTTCGAACAGCCTTACTTTTTCTTGTGGAAATGCTTGCTTTCTGCCTCTTCCCTGTAACGACCTTCACCGGCAAACAGTATTCGAAAATAAAACGCCTTTCCGGTTATTCCCCGCTATTCCCCTATGCTTCTAACCGAAAGGGTCACCCTATTCTAGAAGCGTCTCTTAAAGCACTAAGAACTCCGACGTGACGCATCCTTCCCGAGTTTTCTTGCCTCCATGCTATGCGCGGTTTTGCAACTGTGGCGGCCACCACTGCACAGTCACGCACTCAGAGCTGCTTACAAAGCTGAGCGTAGTACATCTGATTACACATGGCACAACCGGATCGTGACATCGAAGGTGAGAAAGCGCCATCTTTCGGGGAACGCATGAGTGCTGAACTCACGGATGGCGCAACTGCTCTTCCCGCCATGGAGGAAGTTTTTTCTTCCTCCATGCTTCCCGCACATGGTCCATGCTCCACGCGTCCTCGCCATCCTCGCTCCTTCTGCTCTTCACCTTCCACCACCTGGTCCGTTGCGGACGGGACGACTACGCGAAACCGGGGCAACGAGGCTAATACACAGTTAGCACTGTAATGTGATAATACAGAAGCGGTCAGACCCGCCGCGGTGGCTTAGGGCGCTCGGCTACTGATCCGCAGTTCCCGGGTTCGAACCCGACCGCGGCGGCTCCGTTTTTATGGAGGCAAAACGCTAAGACGCCCGTGTGCTGTGCGATGTCAGTGTACGTTAAGAAATCCCAGGTGGTCGAAATTATTCCGGAGCCCTCCACTACGGCACCTTTCACTTCCATTCTTCTCTTAGTCCCTCCTTTATCTCCTTCCTTACGGCGCGGCTCAGGTGTACAACGATATGAGACAGATACTGCGCCATTTCCTGTCCTCAAAAACCAATAATTATTATTATTATTACGCAGTTGATCATTGGTAACGGGGACATCTGGCTAGCCGTCGAGGGCGGTGAACTGACGTTCGCGCAGTGAATTGGGCCTACAGTTTCCGATTTTTCTGACACTTCATATCATAATGGTGTAGCCCAACGAAAACGGAACGGAGGATAGAAGGAAGCCGAAGCCACGGAGCGCTAATTGGGAGGTCGACTGTATCAAACACTGCTACTGTCATGCCATCATTTTAAACGCGCGTAGATGTGGCGGTTTTGCGTAAAGTTCGGGCTTGAATTTTGAAGTCACTTCATATTCCGTTTCCCCTCTCAAAGTCTTAGTCTCGTTTGCTTATCGAAGCACCCCAAAAGTGAGGCAGAAGAGGTGCATAGGCCATCCCGTACGTCGTTTTAGTGTCCGAGAGAAAAACCAACGCAGAGCGAGGCAAGCCAGGAAAGTGTTGCGGCTGTTGTGGAGAGGAAGGCAGCTCTGAAAGGAGGAAAAGCGCCGTAAGGGAGGGATATGGGTTGATTTGGACCACCTGGTCCTTTAATGTGCGTTGACATCCCATGGACGAAACACACGGCGCCTTTCGCGTTTCGCTTCCATCGAAACGCAGCCGCTGCAGCCGGCATTGAACCGGATCCTTCGGCTGTCGGAGGGTCAGGGTTCAATCCCGCCCTCTGTAATGTTAAGGTAGTCCTTTGTACATGAATGTACTTGTACTTGGTGTTTTCATACACCTTGCACGCGGGGTGTTTCGCAAAAGAGCCAGCCCGAAAATGAAAAAAGTGACCCAAAGGTGTTGGAGCGACTCGCACGCTGTTACCTCCGAGCCATTGACGATTTAGCGCTCCTTACACCCGTGTACACTCTTCAGGAAAAATGCACGCAATGGGTTTCCCGCTTTTTTTGCCTTTATTAATGTGTTCTTTAAGTTCACCATTATAACAGTTACATAATGTAATATACCTGTATTACTGGAGCTCTTCATAGAAGTAGACAGGCTGTGCACCAACAAAAACCATTCATTGACTATCAAATCACAATACTGTAGAAATGTGGAAATTTTTATTGTCAGAACAAAGACATCCACAAAGCACAAGAAGCTTCGGCAATGAATTCCTTACTGCCATCCAAGGAACGACTGCACCATGCCTGCTTTATTGGTGTTATGGTGCTGCAAAATTAAAATTCAATTGCAGTTACACCTACCTCCTAATTTTTTCAGAGGAAACAATCAAAAATTCATGCCTGCGCATCATTATAAACCAGCCTGAGGAAGGCTCGGACTGTGACACTAACTCCCAGGAATAGCTTGTACACAAACATAAGGTAGCTTATGCTGAACATCCATAATCTTGACAGTATGGCAGTTGTAGAGTGAACCGCAGTGGTGAGCCTGCTGAGTATTCTTCCTCCCTCGACGAACAGGTTCTCAGCCGCCTCAGGATTTCCTTCGCAGAACGGCATGCATGGTGCGAGTCTGCATTTTACACAAAAACAGTACATTTCATGTCAGTTTGCTTTGCTCAATGATCCTTATAAAATGCCGACAAACTTCTCATTTATGACGTGTGATATTATGCATGCTAACGCTAACAGAGAGAATAAAATCTGCCCATGTGGCGGGCGAGCGCCAGCTTTTATTCCCTAAACCATTCCAAGGAGGCCATTGTGGTTTCAGAGAAAAAAGCTCTAAGCGGCATCATAAGAACAAGGTTTGAGCTGGAAAGCTAGCTGTTAGGAAATGGAGTGAAGGTGATCAGGCGATGCAATTAATTCTGCATGAATTGCTACAAGCTAGTGCAAACAACGCACTGGCCTTGCTGGAGAGCGAGCTGACTATAAAAGGCCCGAAACACCGCGACAACAGACGAAAATATAGCGCACTTCATAATGCTTCACAAACACACCAACGTTAAGTCGGTGTAATATTCACTGTGAAAGAAGAAAATATAGTATCTGTGTGAAAGTCAGCGATGCAACCCCTTCCATCACAGTGGTCCGCTTCAACGCAACACAAAGCATGCCTTAATCATTATACCAAGTATGTGACATCTTGAAAACCAGGCAACAGTACCAAGTTAACATATCTTTCGTGTCAGCAGCCAGTAAACTCAAAAACCATTGAGAAAATTTTGCACGAGGTCACTAAACTCTTTCACAGAAGGCCGCCGGGCCAGTTCGCGCATGATGCTTGGCAAATCCGCGCAGGGTAACAGGACACCGACAAGATGACACAGATACAGCGCCAACAACTGAAGAATTTATCGCTTTGCTCGCAATAAATACATGATGCATCATCCCAAATACCGAGAACGAAGGTCATGGAATCATCATTTTGTGACATCTCTCGTGACTATTTACCCGGATATTATCACGGATTACATCCGTGACTGGATTATATATCCAGTCAATTTCTTTTTTCATTAACATTATGGATGATGTGCTTCCGCAGGTTGAGGAATTCGCATATATGATGTACACCTCATATATCTCGCGCATGAGCTATCGATTATATTTCCTCAAAATTTTACAACTTCCAAAGTGCGAAATGCATTCACTGTACAGCACGTGTCTTGCTTGCTTGCTGCCATATCCTGTCTAAGTTGTCGAAATGCTCTATTAGACGAATGTTAACACGCCACTCTTTTTCCCAAGATATGATGCTCAGCATGACAAAGGGATTTTGTTAAGCAAGTCACTGTCTCATGCTGTGAATTTGTCTCATTGCTTCGTCTTACACCGGGCGGTCTTTGAAGCACCTTTGCTGGGCGCGTTGCATATGGCCGATTCACACGACGGACCGTTCGCCCGCGGCCCGCGCATCACGTGTTCGTGCGTCACCAAATCGAGAGGCGTGCCGTCGGCCCGCGGACTGGACAACCAAGGAAGTTGAAGTGGCTCTCCCCTCGCGGGAATTAGCGGCGGCCCGCGAAGATGTGCGCGCCAGCTCTGGCAACCACCGCTCTTGCCAGTATTTCGGCTGCCGCATTTCGCTGAGCTGGCGCGCTGTTTTGACAAGCTACACTGCGTTCGCTACCATGACGAAGTGATCGACGGGGCTAGCAAGACGGCCCAGGCTATTGAGGAATTGGACAAAGGGCCAGACCTGCACCATTCAATCGCAGCCATGGGTCGCAAGGAAAAACCAGTGTGACCAGCGTTGACAAACACTTAAATATAATCTAGCAACAGTGGCACACACAGCGCGTCGTCTGCTCTTTTGGCCCGTCGCATCCGCTTGACGTCATCGGATCGCAGGCCAGTTTTTAGTGGCGCATGAACACGTGATGAACGGGCCGCGGGCGAACGGACCATCGTGGGAATCGGCATATGTACTAAGTTCACAGCGGCCCGCCCGACCACTTTCTTTAGCACGTGGCTGACAGCGTGCGCATGTGGCATGACAGCTAACTTCCGTATTCTTTCTGAAGCCTCGTTCAGGTAGATCGGCAAATTTCTTTCATTACCTTGAAGCCAAGGCTGCAGATGAGGTCACATGGGAAACTACATACACCTTACCGTGTCAGTTGGGCCTCGACACTTTCCTGCTGACGGTCAATACACAATCTGTTTAGGGCATTTTTCAGTGCGTCTGTAGCCACAGCATTTTTTTCG
This sequence comes from Amblyomma americanum, assembly GCF_052857255.1. Taxonomy (NCBI): domain Eukaryota; kingdom Metazoa; phylum Arthropoda; class Arachnida; order Ixodida; family Ixodidae; genus Amblyomma; species Amblyomma americanum. Next base: position 38,604,393 of record NC_135497.1, read on the forward strand.
ACTGCGGAAGATAACACAAGCACATATGGGCCTCTCCGCTGTACAGTCATAGATCGAGAAACTGAAATTGTACCTCCACTGGCATTTCATTGGTTAGCTAAAAGTTGGCAAGAGCTTCGGAGGTCCTAAAGATGTCCGCAATGACCTTGTGTTGTCCTTGGTTAGTTTGATGATTACTAGGAATATGCACGCAAATCGGAATGTTGTTATCGTATTCGTAGCACGAAAAGCTTTTATTAGTTGACGATCTTGACAGGCAGGTCAGCAGAAGGTCACGAGAATTGGTGCAACACAGGAACAGGTGCATACTCCTTGCCACTGAATGTACAGATCATCATTAAACTTAAAATAGGTAGAACACACATAGATGTTTAACAACTCCGGGAATCCATCCGCATTGGTTTTGGAATCGTGCTGCTCACATGGAACGAATGCCTTCTCTTACCATCTCAGACAAGGCGGTATGTGGCAGCGTGTAATGTACCTAAGTCCTTGATTACAATGGAGTGCACACTTCTTCTGGACAGCTGTTCGAGAGGAATGCAGGCATTTCTGGCTTCTTTGCCAGGAAAACGTCTTCAACGGTGAGCAATTCTTGCAGATACCACCCTAAGGGTTGCTGCCACGATCCTTAATTGTTCAGAGACAATTACACCAGAAGGCCGGTTATTCTTTTGTGTTTCTGCCTTAACGAAGGCATAGGCCCTCACCCATCTTCACAGAAGGCCATAGTTTGGTCAAGTTGTTGGCTTCACACAAGTTTTTGGGCTTCGTTCTTCAATGTTTGGCACTGGACCTTCTTTTGCAGCTTGTAGAATTTCTTAGCATTGGCTTGATTTGTTTTCGCAGAAAGTAGCTGAAATTAGTATGCAACACGACCAGCAAAGGTGCTTCATAGACAGTCCCGTGTAAGACGAAGCACAGAGAGAAATTCACAGAATGCGACAGTGGCCTAGTGTACAAGATCCCTTTGTCATGAGGAGCGTCATATGTTGGGAAATAAGGTCGGTGTGTCAACATACATCTAATGGAACATGTCGGCAACACAGACAGAACATGGCAGCATGGTAGCAGGACACTTGTTGGACTATGGGTGCATTCCACAATTTCGAGAATGTAAAATTCTGAGGATACATAATCGATACCTTATGCGCGAGATATACCAGACGTACATCATACATAAGAATTGCTCAACCTGCGTAAGCACATCGTCAGTAATATTAACGGAAAAAAATTTGGCTATATGAATAAATAATCACAACAGATGTGACAAAATGATGGTCACTTGACTTCCCTCCTCTGCTATTTGGATGATGCTTCCAGTTTTTAATTTGAGCAAAGCAATAAATTCCTCAGTTGTTAGCCAGCGTTGTATCTGTGTCTTGCCTGTGTCCTGTTACCCAGCGTGCTGTTTTGCCAAGAATAAAATACTTTCACATATTCTTAAGAGATGAAGTCTAGATCTGGAAAACGACCACAAGGGGTTCCAAGCAGATGTTTGCTTCCTGCACCCACTCTCGAAGAAATACAGACGAATCAACATGTGCGTCTGGAGATCACACAATGCTAGCTGTGGCATATACAATGTTCACAACAAGTCAGGCATTTTTTTTTACTCCACGAGTTCTGGTTCCCTTTATTTAAGGCATACATGCGCCATGTAGTGAACGAAAGTCCTAACTAGATAAATAGAATAAATCATTTTGCAAACATCGCTACTGTAAAATGGTGTTATCAAATGGCCACATTCACCCTTAGGACAGATCTGCATTTCATCTGCCATTACATATGAAACATGAAAATACCAAGCAGCCAGATGAATGAATAAAATTTATTCGGCAATTTAGCAAAGGTACATACAGTCATACCACTCCACTGGTCCAGATGAGTATGCTGCTCACTAGCAGCAGTATCCACATGGAGCGAATGCCTGCACCTGTCGAACCATCCTACCTCTTACTTCTACGGCGGACTCCGTAATGATAGCAGTGAGATTATCATTCGTTGTTTGAACATTAAGATCACCTTCCTCAGTTAAAGCCGAATATCTGTTCTTCAGGGAAATCCTGAATACCTCTACTTTTCCTCTCACTGCTTACTCGTTAATGGGCCTCCGCTTCACTAGTTTCTTCCGGTCCCTCTTCAAGTCTAAGATAAATCGAAACTATACCACTCTGTGGTTGTTACAACCCACCTTTCCGAGGACCTATACATCCTGCACAATGCAAGGTGGACCGCATATATTATGAAGTCTTACTTCATTTTTAATCGCACCATTGGGGATCTTCCACGTCCACTTCCTAGAGGCTTTCAACGATCGGGTCATCATGGCTGGATATAGGCACGTAGGCGTATAAACCACCTTCAGCTTGTACCTTATTAAGCGTAACTACATTAGCTGCCACGCTCTCGTTAATTCTATAGCACTCCTGTATGTTGCCAGCTATGACCTGATTGATCACGAGTCCGACACCAAGTTCTCGTCAGTCCGCTAATTACGTACTACCAGACTACCAGTCCTTTCCAGGATTAAGGTAAGAATGAAGTCAATTCATGCATAGTGACAAAAATACGAAGAGAAACTGAAATTGATACAAACAAAACCGCAACAAATTATGCTTGCTAGGTGCTACACATATGATCGTAAAGCATGCAGAAATGAATGAAAACTCATTCCGAGATACCACAGGCAACACGTCTGCAGGTAGCTGATTCTAGTCGTGTGTGGTTAGCGGAAAGAAGGAATATTTGAAGCAATCTTTTGCAGCATTGAATTCTTTGACATGTCGACTGTGTTTATTACGAGTGCTATCCACGATAGCACAGTACGTGCCAGCCCATTAGTATATACTGTATACGGCTCACCTGTCTTCCTAACCTCACTAAACCCTATGACATCCCGTTTAATACTCGCTAGCTATTTCATCGAGCAGCACTGCTATAGGGTAGCCTCGATGTATAAGGTTCTAGCTTTAAACGCTGCCAGGTTCAGTTTCCAATGGCGGCCTGTCCGCGGAGCCAGAGATTATTGCACCCTCCGCTGCGTCACAGGTCTGACCGCCGGCTTGGTCAGTCGTTCCGCAACCACTGGGGCAGAGGGTTAATTTGTGTAACCATATATTTACAAGGTTGTGGCCAAGTAATACACCAGGGTGGCCAAATCCTGCTCTGGTGAGATAGTGCGTAGTTCTGGTCACCGAGATCAGACCGCACCCCAGGCCTGGTTATGCAATTCCATCGACACGTAGAGTTTTCTTTTTCAAATCCGGTGGAGAATTTCGCGGCACCGGGATTCGAACCCGGTCCTCTTGCACGCGAGGCGGATGCTCCACCCCGAAGCCACCGCTGCATGGCCCAAAATAAATCAGCGGGACCGAAATGCGCGCTGCAAACCTTCAGTGCTACTTTGTACTCTTGCTTTCTTCTTGCGCCTAGACCATGATTTTTTGGGATTTACTTCTCTATGGGCAAGCCAGATGCGATGGCGGGTGGGCTGAAATCGTGTGTGCTTGAAGCGCTAGCTTCCCCGAGTACCATGAATAGGAGAAAAGCCGGGCATTTTCTTGGCACCCTTGTTTTCTCTCCGCGCATGCGTACCCGCCGCCTTTCTTCCCACGATTAGAGCCGCTGAGGTAGGTGCGCGGCGGTAGGTGTCGCACCTGTCGCTCCACGCTGTCAATATTCGAACGCTTTGCATACCAGACCAGCCATGCTCCTTCCCTGAGGCCCAGGGTTTAAAGATAACAATAGTCATGTAAATAAATCTGTGGTGGAAATTAGCAAACAGCGATTGGAAGATTGGGGGCTCAAAAGTAGAGAGATGACATAAGGTTAAAATTGTAGGAAGACGTATTTTAAAGAAAATGGCGAATTTTGAAAACTTACAAGGCAGTTAAACAAAAATAAAGGAAAAACTGAGCATGGTGGCAACTGCCATCACCCCGCTTCAAAGGGGACGCTCATACCTTCCATCCATCCATCCTTCGAACAGCCTAACGCTTTGCATACCAGACCAGCCTGGTGGTGGTCCCACTTAATCACTCTAGGGGGCGCGGCCGCACTTCCTTATACCAAAAATTATATAGAACAATCGATTTCTTTGTTTGCTTTTTATTTGTAGAACAAATTTTTCGCGCTTTATAGTTGAAGAGCAAATGGCGAACGACATGGAGGTTTTACCATAACTCATGCTTTGAATATTGACGGTCACGTGAGCAATACTCGTATATAATCATTTTATATTTATCTCACCATACCATAACTTGAATGATAGCGCCATTCATGAAGCGCAAAGTAACTGTAAGCGAAAAGTAAACGACATATGCATCTTTCCTTAATATAGCTTTTGCTTCTAATAATTACACATTTACACGTGTACTCCTTTCCACGGACGCTAATTTCACGAAAACCAGTCCTCAGGTTTCTTTTTTTTTTACAAAGCGGTCTGTGACACGAGATGCGTCAGCACGAACATGCCTGTGGACGTTCAGCAAAGCAGGCGCGATCAGGCGCTCCTCGGCCTTCTTTGCCCGAAGCCACGCCTTCAAACGACGGTGTGTTGACAACGGGCGCTCTGCCGAGGCGATGCTGACTGGTAACGAAGTCTTAACCTGCAGTAGAGTTCGTACGTTGGCGTACAGTTCTTCAACGCAAGCATCAAGGGCCTCAAGGGTGGTAGCCTGGCAGTGGGGTGCCACTCGTCTGCCGGGTCCATTATGATATCCAGACGAGTGGCTCAGACGCAAGCGTTCTTGCTCTCGCAGCTCGGTTGCAGACTACCATACACCGGTCTGCAAGACTTTCGATTCTCGAGTCGTTGCTTTCGACGCCTTCTGTCACGAGAACACGGGCCAGGCAAATGTGCAGGCCGTGCACGGAAAGGATTTCTGCGTGTCCACGCTCGCCGGCACCGTCGGAAAGGAAGCTGAGGTGGACGCCTCGAGCGACGGATGTGTGCTGAGCTTCTTCGATGGCAAGAAGGAGCTGGCTTTACAGAAAGTACCTCCAGAGGCGGGGCGAGAGCGCGTAACCTTGCGCGTATAGAGCGATGCCCTCCCCCCTTCAACCGGGAAATGGAAGCGAACGTAGCGGAAACGACTCGAAAGTTCGAGAGAAAATTGAAGGGGACACTTAATCCAATATATGCAGAAGGTCGTTCTCTACTTTACATTCATAGATCCCTGGGAGTAGTAATACCCCTCCTGGCGCAGTGGTGCAGCGGTCATTAATTCAACTGCCACCTGCCAGGGTGGGCAGTTTGCTCACTAAGCGCTGACGCCGCAGGGTCACGTGACCTAGGTGCTGTCGCGTTACAATTCACGCCGACCACTGGCGACGCGCGCCCCGGCGGGAGTGTGAGCGTCAGCTCCACACTCCCCTCTTCCCCAAAGCGGCGCAACGACCATGTCCTCCTTCGGATAGAGATTTCCGCACGTGCTGTTCCCCTTTCCACCTTCAACAAGAATATCCTCCCTCTCTCGCTCTCAGCTGCGCTGTCGACGACGCTATGTGTGTGTGCGCGCCTACCTTGGCGCGCAGGGACGAGCAGACGCGGAGCGCCGCACAAATGAATGTCGCGAGTCAGCCCGCGCCATAGGCCTAGCTTCGAAGAGGGGTGACTCCTGGGGAAACACCGCTGAGCGGCCAGCCGACGACCTGCCAGGGAGCGCGGGCCAGTCTTCGGGACGGCTCCATCCTGGCCCAGCAGTCGTCGGGCTGTCGCAGTGCGCGGTGAACAACGTGTGTTTATTTGGCGTGCCTGTCTCGTACATTGCTGCACTGCTGTAAGATCTCTAATGGTACTGTAGCCTTTTTTGCGTATTGTGTTACATGCGTTGCATTGTATTAGAGAACACTGTGTACACATTCTTACGAGTGCCGCGTAAGCACCTCTGTATCGACTCTGCTATGCGAAGCTTGTTTTGCAGTCAACCTTTGACTCCGACCCATCCTCTGGCTTGCTACCGGCGAAAGCGGGGCACCAAACGACCACAGCCTTCTGTCCCTTGGTGGCTGTTCATCCGGTGGAGCCTGCCCCGCCGAGCCGAGGGCGTCTCCTTTGTGACCGGGACCGCTACCCCCGCACGCTTTAAGGGTGTTTGGGAATGCGCCCCACCCGTGCACAGGTGACAGCGGGACGCGCACGAAACCACTGTTGAACTTTTTCAATGAGACTTTGTTGTGGCGGAAAAGCTACTTACACTGTACAAGCCATGTTCCGCTGAACGTACAACGTACGGTCGGCTTGACACGTCACACAGTCGCGGAGAGGAGCTTTCCAGTTCTGTGTCAAAGGTCACTTCTCGCCCCGTCACAGGTTTTTGAGGATGGTGACCTTCTTCCCCGCGTGTCGGGTGAGCCTATTATTTTGGACTCCATCGGGACCCCGCGCTGTCCTGGCCGAATGTACTTAGGTGCTGCTTCAGAGGTATTTGTTCTTCTTGATTCGAAAAATAACCGGTGGCAAATTTTCTCTACGTGCTCCGTGAAAGCCCGAAAATGGACGTTCAGGAAGGTGTGCAAAGGGCGTCTGGGGGGGAGGGGGGGGGGGCGTCCGCCCCCTCCGCCTCCCTCAGGACCGCCACTAGACGAGGCACACCTGCAGTGCCTGATCACAGAAGTCTTGTACGCTGAATGACGATATCGTGCATCAGCGCAAAACAGGGCCTGCACCGAGAGCGCATTCGCCTAAGAAGCACACTCGCGCGAACACTTTAATGTAGCCGTGGGGAGCGCAGCGCAGCAGCCCTGTTGGATTACAAGTGGCGCCCCCTACACGCAGTGAAACTAACATGGTCAAGGCTTTTTTATTCATCCGTAAAGAAACCGTTGTAACCCTTACACTGGATAGTATGCCGTGAGGTCCATCAATTCCTGCTGGATAACATTTGCAGCGCCAACGTTTTTGTTATATTTTGTCAACGTCAGGGTGCACGGTACGCCTGCCTCGCCCCCCATGAGCAAGAACGAAGGAGAAGATAGCAAAACTGTTGCTTTGCGAAAAGCAAAATGGGGAGTTACCGCAGCGGTGGCCGAGTCGACTGAGCATCCGCCTCGCATGCGGGAGGTGCGGGGTTCGATCCCCAGTGTCGCCGGGTACCCACCGGTGATGCAGTGGATACAAGCTTCTTTCCCCTGGTCTTCTTGGTGCGCGGCTTATTTAGGGTGAATCGCTTGGAAAATGAGTCTTTGACCCCCCCCATGAGTAGAAGAAAAATAACTTGTGCCATTGCGCTCTATGGCCACAAATGCCCTTGCGTCATAAAAAAAAAGAAACATCATCCTGAACAAAATTCGTCTATTTTGCCATCTGTATCCTTGTCGGCCATTCATGCTACATCTAGTTCTCGCTTCTTCAATAAAATGAGAGAGCAAAATGGCCTTTAATACTGCGTATGCCTCTGCAGTCCTTCTGACCTCGCTGTCATGACATGCCCTCTAATTCACCGAACAGCTCTGCTAGCTGGGCTCTAGCGTTAAACGTTTCCAGGCTCAGTTTCCAACGGCAGCCTGTTCTATGTCATATACAGGGTGTTTTACCTGAGATTTTACACAGCATTTAAAAATAGGTTTTCTGAGTTAGAAGCGCGCTTTTTTCGGCATAGCATTGTCAGCGGCGGAGTACATCAGAATACAACTAAAACCTGCTAATTAGAAAAATGGTTAATTAAAATAAGATGGTTAACTTTTTAACTAATACTGTTGGGTACCTTCATTACAGAGACGGGCGTAGCCCATTGTGAGTGATTTCCACATCAGTTTTTAGAATTTCCAAAACTCGGTTAGCCTCGGCTCTGATGCCCAACAAATTTTGGCGATTTCCACAAGTTACGTGAACTGGACAGGTTGATTTGCCTGCAAGCTTCTTAAAAGCGCATGTATTTTGGCCCAATATAGGCAAAATTTGTTGGGCGACAGCGCCGAGGGTAACAGCGTCTTCAAATTTCTAAATACAGATCGGGATAATATTGACGGTGGGCCTCTCAATAATTCAGGAGCCCAACAGTAATAGTTTAAAAGTTGACTATTCAATATTACCTAACCAGCAGCTAGTTAGCAGATAATACCTGTATTCTGATTTACTCACACCGCTACCGATTTTACGCCGAAAAAAAAAACGCTCTTCTAACTCAAAAAGCCTATATTTAAAAATCGTGTAAAGTGCTAGGTGAAACACCCTGTATATCTGACTGCCGCCTTGGTGAGTTTCTCCACAGGCGCTTGGGGCTGAGGGCCGGGAGATAATTGGTGTACCCATGTAGGAGGTGGTGGCCAAGTGTTATTAGATGGTCAACCCCTGCTCCGGTGAGAGGATGCGTTGCCGGCTGTGTTCGCCTATTCGGTGCTACCAATTTGTTTTTCTAATCTGATGAAGAACTGCGTCGCAACCGGGATTCGAACCGCGGGCGTCTTGCACATGAGGTGGATGCTCCGACTCTACGCCATCACTGCGTCCTTAAAGGTGCACTGAAGAGGAGTCTGAACTCTCTTTACCGCGGGAACTCGATCTACACGTTCCGAGCATTCTTAGAAACTTCGAATTATTGTCCTGTGCAGCCGATTTCCCTAATTAGTCCCGTGGCGGCTTGCCTCACTGCCATCGGCGGAGGGATATCTAAAATCAAAGAGTACACGCGTATTTTTATTTCCGCGGGCCTGATTTGCGGCTATGTTGTCTGCGACTGAAACAAGCTATTCTCAGAAAGCTAAAAAAATAAATAAAAGCGGAAGCGAAGCCTCCGCGAGACTGGCTGAAAGGCACTCCACGCATTGGTTGACTCCTCCTACCTTCAGCGTTGAGTTAAAAAAAGGGCGCTTTCAGTGGAAAGGCAGGAAAAAACAGTGCTTTTCACGGATGACGGAGCAGCCAACCTTCGTCAGCCCTTTTCTTCGAGGGCTCCTCGTTGAAAGCCTGAAATAATCACCGGCAGTACAACAAGTAGTGTACGAAGCCCCTGTAAGCACGTGGAGTGTATCGTTTAGATGATTTCTCAGAAGTGCCTCAAAGTGGAGCTGTCTGTTTCTCCTGTGAAAGCACGCATGAAGCCACCACATTTGACTACCGCTTTTGCGAACCGCTAATTAGGCACGCAAACTTGTGAGCGTACTTTCAATATTCCCCCAAAGCCCAGATGAGTCGGGTAGTTTTGGTGTGCTGAGAAAAAAAAAAGTGCCGCCGGTATCGCGCCGGTGACACCTATAGCATCTGTAAGCCCGATGCGACCGGGCATTGCAGTGTCGTGACACCAATAGCGCAAGGGTTAAGCGGGCCAGCCATGTCCCGTGAAGAGTGCCACAGTTGGAGCAGTGCCTTTGGGTTTCGCGAGGGAGTGTGGAAGGGGTTGTCCCTCACAAGTTGACCTCACTTGACTCCCTAGCAGGAAATGAGCCTTTTGTCTGAAATGTGACGAGAAGACCATCTCCACTTGCAGAAAATGTGCGGTAGCTTGCAAAGACAAGCTGTCATAATTTTCCCTCCTAGCACAGTTATGCTTCGTATGAATTGTACCCGTTCAAAATGATTTCCCCTCACTATGTGATGCCTAACAGGGCTTAAGATATGGTAAATAACGAGGATGAGGAGGACGAGTAAAATATTTTCTTGCCATATCTATTTTTAGTGTGTGTGTGAGTGTGTGTGTGTGTGTGTGTGTGTGTGTGTGTGTGTGTGTGTGTGTGTGTGTGTGTGTGTGTGTGTGTGTGTGAGAGAGAGAGAGAGAGGGAGAGAGAGAGATAGCATGACGTGCTTGACTGCTTAAAACATATACAGCGAAGTATACGCTTCGTTAAAGGAAACATATTTGATCTTTTTAAAGGGAAGGACCGATTTTTTTCGAGAGTGCGCTCTTGATCGGTCCTCCGATCGAAACGTCAAGTCAAATAAAAATGTTTCCTTTAACGAAGTTTATACTTCGTTATTTATACCACCTTAACAAAAAAATCAGGCATCTAGTGAATTCTTAAACACATGTATAACTTTCGGTCTGTCTCAAATTATTTGAGCCCACCCGTGCGACTGACCATTCATCTAACATTCTTGACATTATTTTGACTACTTAGCCTGATTAACTCTGTGCTCCTTCTTATATTACGGGCCTTAGTGACCACGTTGTAGTCCACACTACCTTTTTCACTAATATTACCAAAAGTACTAAAACAAAAAGTTCTATCGCTGTACGACAAAGGAGACAACATTAGCATGAATCGTCATGTTCTTGTATTCTATAACGATTTCGCCTCTCTACATATCCTATGCGTTCTACCGAGTCCAACCGGTCTCCCTACAAGTTCAAGCTGTGGCGCCTAATAACACTTTACATCCCCACCATCAGCATAACAGGGCGACCACGTTCTTCATGGTTTAATAGGTCCGGATCACCGGTACGCATATCCGACGTACCCAATGTTTTGAACCAATCATTATGTTCCGTTTTTACTTCTGCCGCTGCCGCATCCGCCGATGGATGGCATCACCTTCAACCAGCATGGTATTGTGAAAATTATCGACTCGCTAAAATGTGCATCTTCCTGCGGTATCGATGATATCAATTCGAAAGTTTTAAGAAACACCAAACTTGCTTCCAGTCTTTTTCTTTCCCTCATTTTTCAGCAGTCGTTTGGTACTGGCTCCGTCCCACATGACTGGCGAATTGGCATGGTCATTCCAGTTTTCAGGAAAGGTGTCCCATCATGCCCAGGTAAATACGGACCCATTTAATTCGCTAACCAGTGTATGCTCTGAGATCATGGAACACGTCATCTACTCTATTGTTAAGACATTTCTAACATCGGTGATCTTTCATCCAAACCAGCACGCACGGATTCCGGAAAGGTCACTCATGTGAAACCCAATTAGCATTGTTCCTGCGTAACATTCATCCCTACCTTCAGGGCAATATCACAACTGATGCTCTATTTCTAGATTTCGAGAAAGCTTAGGTTTCTGACCGACCGCATGCAAATTGTTTCCTCTAATGCCCCCCCCCCCCCCCCAATCTCATCATCTTTCACGTTCTTTCAGGAGTACCCCAAGGCACAGTTCTTGGCCCTTGCTCTTTCTAATATACATTAACGACCTGCCTTCTGCAGTAACGTCTACCATCCCCCTGTTCGCGGATGACTGCGGGCTCTACCGCCCCCTAACTGACGCCGACGATATGCTTCTGTCCCCCAAAATGTCCTGGATAGCATGCAGCAGTGGTGCATTACGTGGCTAATGTGTCTGAATACTACAAAGACTACCAATCTCTTTTCACCGCCGCTGAAGTTATACTTCACAAAATTATAAAATTAACCATACTACAATTACTTCAACTAAACCTTTTAAATATCTTGGTATTAACCTCACTAGTGATCTGTCCTGGTCTTACCACGTTAACCAAATAATAAATTCGCCTAATCGAACAATTGGCTATTTCCGTCGTAACCCGTCCATGGCGCCTTCTTCCTTAAAATTACCACCGTCCAAAACATTTGTGCGACCTAAATTTGAATACACCCGCGCAATCTCTGGACCACACCAGTCTAACCTCATTTACATTCAATGCACATGCTAACTAGCGCTTAAGACAAGGAGAGAAGACAGACGTACACCGCGAATGCTATAGACATCAAGTCTTTTTAGTCCACAGAGACCCACTAAATATATAGGCAAACATGTTCAAACGGATCCCACCCTAAAGCGCATGTGCAACGGCACCTTCTGGTTTAATAATAATAATTGGTTTTTGGGGAAAGGAAATGGCGCAGTATCTGTCTTATATATCGTTCGACACCCGAACCGCGCCGTAAGGGAAGGGATAAAGGAGGGAGTGAAAGAAGAAAGAAAGAGAAGGTGCCGTAGTGAGGGCTCCGGAATAATTTCGAACACCTGGGGATCTTTAACGTCCACTGACATTGCACAGCACACGGGCGCCTTAGCGTTTTTCCTCCATAAAAACGCAGCCGCCGCGGTCGGGTTCTAACCCGAAACTCCGGATGGTGGTGGTGGTAAACATTTATTATTTACAAGGAGGTGTTGGAGCCCAGGCCCTATGGCCCAGGTCCTCACAAATCTAGGTGGAGCTCCTATTCCGGAGCCCCAATGGCGTCTAGCGCCGCTCGCGCCCTGGCGACCAAGGTCCGTTGGGACTGCAGGTCATGGCAGCTGAGCAGCGCCGCCTCCCAGGCCTCCCTAGAAGGGTGGGAGATGAAGGATTGGGAAGGGTGGGGATTGGAAGGGCAGGCCCAGATCATCTGGAGAACGTCCGAGAACGTCGCTCCGCACAGCCTGCAGCCACCATCAAATTCTGAATTGAAGTGTTTCAATACTGCCGGGCACAGCATTAGTATTTGTAAAAATTTTGAGAAGCCATTCGTCTGCTCTCCGGAGACCCTTACAGGCTTCCGGAAAGCGACGATGACTGTCCTTATAATATGTAGTTATGTCTTTGAATGTAATTAGATCTTGGGTAGGCTCGTAGTAGGCTTCCTGAGCAAGTGTGAGTGCCCGGGGAGAGAGCGCGCGGGCCGCCTGATCGGCTAACTCATTGCCCTGGAGTCTTTGGTGGCCGGGAGCCCAGATGAGGTTACAGTTTGGAAGGTCGCTGAACCGACAGCAATTTTGTAGGATGCGCCAGGCGAGAGGAGGTATCCAACCCAGCTCATAGTTCCGACAGGCCCCCTTCGAGTCGGTAATGATGTGCTTCACTTGTGGGAGAGAGAGTGCGAGCGCAATCGCGATTTCCTCCGCGTGTGTTGCGCTGTAGGCGCGGAAAGTGACTCCTGCCACTGTGGTGTTGTCGTGGACCACTGCTGCGGTGAACCGCCCCCATGGTGGGTACCGGCAATGTCCACGTATTACACGTGTTGTTGTCGACCATAATGTCGCTCCAGTGCTTCCGCACGCGCCTGGCGACGGCCATTGTGGTCAGAGAGTGACATGTTGCGGGGAATGGGTCGGACCCTGATGGCGCGTCTCCAGGGTTCTGTCGCTCGTACCCGTTCCTCAAAGGTGATGGTGTGTTGGATGTGGAGTCGGTCAAGAATGCGGCGACCGGATGGCGTTTGTGATAGGCGCATATATTGGTTGACGAGATGGGCGTCTCGGAGTTCCCGATAGGTGTTGACCACCCCCAGGTCCAACAAACGCTGGTTGGACGTGGTAATGGGAAGGTCAAGAGCCCGTCTGATGACTTTGAGGTGCATGACCTCGAGTTGGTCCTAGTCGTGTTTGCGCATGTGAAGGTAGGGGGCTTGAGTAGAGAATTCTACTCGTTACAAAGGCATGCGCCAGTCGCAAGGCATCTTTGCTTCGTAACCCCCCACGCTTGTTGGAGACTCTGCGTACCATACAGCCCACCTGATCACCATACATGCGGAGTTTTGCGAGTGTTGTGTCCGGTCTGCGTTGTTGGTGAATAAAGAGACCAAGGATGCGGATCTCCTTGGCCTCTCTAATCGGACCCGAAAGGAGTGTGAGGTGAATTGAAGTGTCGTCCCCGAGGAGAGGATCGAATATGGACAAATTCTGATTTGGTGGGAGCACACTGGAGACCACAGTATGCAGCTTATGTGTCCACTGCCTCCGCTGCCTGTTGTAGGCAGGTCTCCATGTGCCCGAGATTGCCTTCTGTTACCCAGATAGAGATATCATCCGCATATAGGGCATATCGGATGCCGAGCATAGAGCTTAATTTTGCGGGAAGGTCTTTCATTGCAAGGTTGAAGAGGAGGAGAGACGAAACCGCACACTGTGGTGTGCCCCGGGATCCGATGGTATAGGGTCCGTGTTCCTTGTCTTGAATTCGAATGTAGGCCTGTCGATTCGTGAGAAATTGCCAGATGTATCGCTATCTATTCTGACCACAGTTGGTATCTTGGAAGTGGCTAAGTATTACTTCATGTTTTACATTATCAAAGGCTCCTTTCAAATCCAAGGCCAGGACTACCTTGTCATTGTGAGGGAGTTCTTTGGGCTCTAATATGTCATGAAAGAGTTGTAGAAGGATGTCTTGTGTTGATTTCTGTGGTCGGAAACCAAACATAGTGTCTGCAAAAGTGTGATGTGTTTTGAGGTAAGTGGACAACCTGTCTCGCACCATAGTCTCCATCAGTTTGCCGACACAAAATGAGAGGGAGATATGGCGCAGGTGCTCCACATCAATTGGCTTGCCTGCCTTAGGAATAAACGTCACTAAGGTTGTTTTCCAACCCGGGGGGATAGGAATCTCTCCAAGCCAGATATGGTTGATGAAATCGAGGAGGGTACGATAGGCTGCATCCGGAAGGTTCGCCAGAAGTTGGACGGTAATCTTGTCCCGGCCTGGTGCAGTACCACGATTCATTTTGGCTAGGGCCTCCTTCAAATCATGGAGCTTGAAGGGGGCGTCCAGCTCCAGATTTGTTGGCCCTATGTATGAGCATTGAGAAAGGCGAGGGTCCACCGTGGTACAGAGATATCTGTCACACAATGTTCGGGCCAGTTGTGTTGTAGTACCGGGAAAGTTATGCATTGCACGTTGTAGGTGCCGCGCCGTTTCTGCACGCGTTTGATTGGGGTCTATAAGGGCACGAAACATACGCCAGGTGTTGCGGCCAGACATCTGGCGTGCAGCAGTGTTGCATCGATCCACCCAGTTAGTGTGGGCTAACTGAGCGGCATAGTCGGCAGCCTTGTGGGTGAGTTCAAGAATGCGGTGTCTGAGTTTCTTGTTGTGTTTCTGCTTTCTCCATCGTTTGGTGAGACTGCGGCGGGCCTCCCAAAGATGGAGAAGATGGTTGTCTACTTCAGGGGTGGAATCGGCGAGCTGAATGTATTGTTCGTTTTTGCGGAGAGTTGTCATTAGAGAGGTCAGCCATTCTTGATATCCCGAGTGAACGATGTCGACGGAGGGAGTGTCGAGCGGAACTTAGTCCAATCGGGAATATGTGCTTGCGTTGTGCGGCGTTTAAGGGGCCGTGTGTAAATGGTCGTATTAATGATGCAGTGGTCACTGCCAAGGGTGTCTTGGGTGTTAAGCCAGTCGGCGTGCCGAATATTGCGGGTAAGGGTCAAATCCGGGCATGTATCCCTGGCTACCGAGTTGCCCATGCGAGTGGGGTTGGCCGGATCGGTATGGAGGGTTGCACCGACAGTCGAAATTAGTTCCGCAAATTTTCTGCCTTGGGGTTCCTCCCTAAGGTAGCCCCATTGCCCACATGGAGCATTGAAATCTAAAATGAGCAGGGGTCGCGTCCAGCCTCGCGCATTGCTTCTGTAAAGAGCATAGAAAAAGTTACGTCTTTAAGTTTTTTTTTGGGGGGGGGGGGCAGTATATATTAAGCACATGAATCAAGGGGTCTTTGCTCCGCAATGGTAAGACCGTGACCATGACATAGGAGTATTCGGGGGTCGATGGGAGGGTGACCTCTTGTGCTTTATAGTATTTGTGAACTAGGATGCAGGTTTGTGTGTCCCTCTGGAAAGTCTGATAGTGAGTTTGGTTTTGGCTCCGGGCTCCTGAAGGGCGACCACGGCCACGAGGAACTCAAAGGTTTCAAGGTAAAGGCGAAAGTGGGCTCGCTTCCACCGGTCCTTGAAACCCCTGCAATTCCACTGGGTTACTGTGAAGGGATGTGTTTGTGTAGGTGCTCGCGATCTAGGATTGGGGGCCATGATCAGAGGTTGAGGGGGTGAAGGATGCTGCTGTGTTAAAGAGGTTCGATCCACTGCAGCCCGAAACCGTGGGGAGGGCGCATTCCTCGTTATCGGAATCGTCAATGCGACGAGAGAGTTTTGTGGGGCGTTTGGGAAACCTACGGGGTCTTACGCGTTTAGAGATACGTGGGTTTTCGAGAATCCATTTCTGGATTAAGACTGATACCGAGCGCGTGATGCGGGCAGTTATGCTATCTATCTGGGCAGCAATGGCAGCATTTATGAGTTGAGGAAGCTGTGCAGCAATGTTTTCGATAGCCGCCCCTAGGGCCTCCAGGGCATGATGGTGCGCTTCACTCGGTGGCGAGGGTACCCGTTCAGTTATGTTATCGTCGTCCTCCGTAAGGGAGGGCATATGAGAAGAGTTTTGAGCGGCCAGAGCGGTAAGTCCGGCTTCGAGCTTCTCATTCTGTGCCCGGAGAAGAGCAAGATCTCGTTTAAGTTCAGCTTCGAGGGGCGAAGGGGGGTTAGTGAAAGTGGAGAGGGAAGTGAAGACGGGGAGGACTGGGACGCCACTCGACTTGCCCAACTGCCCACCTGTGATTGTTTTAGCTCCCGCAGTGGGGCGCGATCGACGACGCCTTTTTGCTGACGTGGCCCAGGCGCTGGGTTCCCGGTGTCGCCGTTTGATGGCGCGGCCTTCTTGGGTTGTGATGGTGCCAGTTGCTGGCGTTCCTTGTCGTTGTCTTGCTTGGAGGTGTTGGCGCGATCCCCTCGTTGCGCGTCTTGATTGACACCGCCGGGTGGCGTGTTCGCCGCCTTGTCCGAGCGTCTTGGTGGTGGTGGTCCTTTAGCCAGCTTAGTGGGCCCGCCAGGTGAATGGATCACTAGTCGATCGCCCTAACCACTGAGCCACCGCGGCGGGTCCTTCTGTTTTAAGAAATGTAATTATTTGGATGACAAAGATTACGAGGGGTGTCTTACACACGACTGTCGTTCCATGTGAATGAGGTAGGCTTCCAGTATTTCGCGTTCCTTCTGGTCTGAACTTGCAAAAGTGACCCTTGTCTGGTTATATATCGGCGCACAGTTATCCTTACAACGTTTGCAATGTGCCGCCAAGTGTCCAGAACTAGCTGAAAGTGCCTCGACAGCCAGCTTGTGCTCCATAAGCCGAACATTGATACAGCGGCCAGTTTGGCCGATGTAGCAATTCCCACATGGCAAGGGAATTGTGTACACCACATTGGTCCTGCAAGCCACATACGGCATTTGATATTTTATCGAGCAATGGTTTTTTTTCTTTTCTGAGGCAACATTAACAGCTTTACACATTTTGCCGAGCTTAGCGGGTGCAGTAAGCACAACTCGGACCTTGCCTTTCTGCGCCACCTTCTTTAGGCGGTGTGTCAGCTGGTGGGTATAGCGCAGTGCCGACGTATATAGCTCGCTCATGAGCTTGTAGCTCAGTCGTCGTTGCCTGTTTCGAAGCGTTTGTCGTTTTCAGCAGGCCTTCAACAACGGATGTCACGGGTTCCCTAGGGAAGCCTGCCTTCGTCATGCGATCTGCCTGCAGGTGCACACTCTCAATCACCTTGTGTGAGCAGGACTTGTCTAGGGCAACATGAAGGCATGTCTTGGCGATGCCTCTCTTTACTAATTTAGAATGGGCCGAATTAAAATTCAAAAGTTCTTTTTTGGACCTTGGCTGGTACATATACCAAACTCGTGCGTCAGTCAGAAAAAGCCAACATCCAGGAACTGTAGGCTGCCTCTCCAGAAAGCTCATGGGTGAAATTAAGAACATAGGCAAAAGACTGAAATACTTCCAAAGTTCGTTCGACTAGAACATCCTTTTCTGTCATACTGAGTTGTTTTAGCAACTACCAAAAAAGTGGTCGACGTATCTAAAAATCTTTAAAATCTTGTTGTTGTCAAGGCACGCCTCAATGCCTCTGTCCAAACTGGCCAGAAACAATTCACTTAGCGCGGGGGCAACACAAGAACCGATGCACACACCGTGGCGCTGAAGGTAAATCCCGCTATCAAAATTATCAAATGTTCTAGAAAGGTAAAACTCTAAAAGCATTAAAAAATTCACGAAAGAAATAGCTGCATCGTTTTGAAAGCCCACAGTTGCTAAAGATTCAATGCTCTATTTCACTGTAATTAAAAGTTCACTTTGAGCGTTGGAATAAAACATGTTTTCGATATCAATCGGGAAGGTACAATTAGCCCCAGAAGACAGTTCCTCTTTTGAAAAAAAAATCAATTACATCTTTAAACCTAGCCACTCTGAACGGGCCATTAACAGGAAGGAGCTTCAACCGCTTTTGGATGAACTGAAAGAGGAGAGCCTGCGTCAGTGACAATCGCACGCAGAGGGATATCAGGCTTGTGTGTTTTTGCCGAGAAGAATACTGTCTAGCCATTCTTGTCAGCACCTTCAATCATTTTTTTTGCAGACTTGTCAAATTCAGGTCATTGCAAAGGAAAATCGCGTGCTTTTTAATCCTTGCACCAGTTGAACGCTTTTTCACCAAAATTTTTCTGTATAGCCTCAAGCGCTTTGGCTGGGAAGAAGTGTCTTGGCGTCACTGCAAACCCACCTTCCTTCTCGGCAACAAGCAAGGTGAGATCATTAGATTTCAAATAGTCAACACTTGCTTCGCATTGAGCTTAGCCTTCTTAGAACGGTAATCCTTGCTTAGGAGACAGTCCATATACTTCAGACGTGCAACGAGTTTTCTTCTCCTCAACAGCCGAGTTAGCAACCTTTTTCACCATTGAGACAAGTCCCACTGTCGTCTTTTTAGGCTCTGTGGAAAACATCGGCGCGTGACTGAGTGCAGGCTCAACCTCCTGTGGTAGGGCACACCCCACCCACTCACCACACAGCCACCCACACAGCTAGGATTACAAAGAATTATCTGGTGCTTACTGCACCAGATAACTCGGCAAAATGTGTAAGGCTGCTAATGTTGCCTCAGAAAAGAAAAACAAAAACCATTGCCCGATAAAACATCCAATGCCGTGTGAGGATTACAGGACCAATGTGGTGTACACAATTGCCTTGCCATGGGGGAATTGCTACATCGGCCAATCTAGCTGCTGTATCAATGTCCGGCTTATTAGAGTACACACACACGCACGCACGCACGCACGCACGCACGCACACACGCACGCACACACACACACACACACACACACACACACACACACACACACACACACACACACACACACACACACACACACACACACACACACACACACACACACACACACACACACACACACACACACACACACACACACACACACACACACACACACACACACACACACACACACACACACACACACACACACACACACACACACACACACACACACACACACACACGCACGCACACACACTAAAAAAGAGATATGGCAAGAAAATATCTTACTCATCCTCCTCATCCTCGTTATTTATCATATCTTAACCCCTCTTAGGCATCACATAGTGAGGGGAAATCATGTAGAACGGGTGCAATTCATACGAAGCATAACTGTGCCGGTGGAGGGGGGGGGGAGGGATTATGACAGCTTGTCTTTGCAAGCTACCGCACATTTTCTGCAAGTGGAGATGGTCTTCTCGTCACAGTTCAGACAAAAGGCTCATTTCCTGCTAGGGAGTCAAGTGAGGTCAACTTGCGAGGGACAACCCCTTCACACTCCCTCGCGAGACCCAAAGGCAGAGCTCCAACTGTGGCACTCTTTACGGGACATGGCTGGCCCGCTTTAACCCTTGCGCAATTGGTGTCACGACACTGCAATCCCCGGTCGCATCGGGCTTACAGATGCTGTAGGAGTCACCGGAGCGATATCGGCGGCACTTTTTTTTTTCTCAGCACACCAAAACTACCCGACTCATCTGGGCTTTGGGAGAATATTGAAAGTACGCTCACAAGTTTGCGTGCTGAATTAGCGGTTCACAAGAGCGGTAGTCAAATGTGGTGGCTTCATGCGTGCTTTCACAGGAGAAACAGACAGCTCCACTTTGAGGCAGTTCTGAGAAATCATCTAAACGATATACTCCACGTGCTTACAGGGGCTTCATACACTACTTGTTGTACTGCCGGTGATTATTTCAGGCTTTCAACGAGGAGCCCTCGAAGAAAAGGGCTGGCTAAGGTTGGCTGCTCCGTCATCCGTGAAAAGCACTGTTTTTTCCTGCCTTTGCACTGAGAGCGCCCTTTTTTTGAACTCAACGCTGAAGGTAGGAGGAGTCAACCAATGCGTGGAGTGCCTTTCAGCCAGTCTCGCGGCGGCTTCGCTTCCGCTTTTATTTGCTTTGTTTAGCTTTCTGAGAATAAATTGTTTCAGTCGCAGACAACATAGCCGCAAATAAGGCCCACGGAAATAAAAATACGCGTGTACTCTTTGATTTTAGATGTCCCTCCGACGATGGCAGTGAGGCAAGCCGACACGGGACTAATTAGGGAAATCGGCTGCAGAGGACAATAATTCGAAGTTTCTAAGAATGCTCGGAACGTGTAGATCGATTTCCCGCTGTAAAAAGAGTTCAGACTCCTCTTCAGTGCACCTTTAAGGACGCAGTGATGGCGTAGAGTCCGAGCATCCGCCTCATGTGCAAGACGTCTGCGGTTCGAATCCCGGTTGCGCCGCAGGTCTTTATCAGATTGAGAAAAACAAATCTGAGTATGGGTGAACTCGAATAACCGGCCTGGGGTGCAGCTTGGTATAGCACCGAATAGGCGAACACAGCCGGCAACGCATCCTCTCATCAGAGCAGGATTTGACCATCTAATAACACTTGCCCACCACCTCCTATTAACGCCCGACCCTCAGCTCCCAGCACCTGTGGAGAAACTCACCAAGGCGACAGTCAGATATACAGAGATACAGATATAGTAGGAGTTCATGAAGCTCACGGCATACCATCCAGTATAAGGGTTACTACGGTTTCTTTACGGATGAATCAAAAAGCCCTGATCATGTTAGTTTCACTGCGTGTAGGGGGCGCCACTTGTAATCCAACAGGGCTGCCTGAGAGATGATCAGGAGGCAGCTTTGTGCTGTGCTGCGCTGCGCTGCCCACGGCGACATTAAAGTGTTCGCGCGAGTGTGCTTCTTAGGCGAATGCGCTCTCGGTGCAGGCCCTGTTTTGCGCTGATGCATGATATCGTCATTCAGCGCACAAGTCTTCTGTGATCAGGCACTGCAGATGTGCCTAGTCTAGTGGCGGTCCTGAGGAAGGCGGAGGGGGCGGACGCCCCCCCCCCCCCCCCCTTTCTATGTTTTCCCTTGTTTTCCATGTTTTCCCTGACTATTTCTGTCAAATTTCCCTAACTGCTGAATATGCGTGAAAACATATAATGGCCGATGATAACGAAAAGTATACATGATCTACTCGCAGCAAGAAAAAAAAATAATAAAAATCAATTGAAACTGCAAAAGCGGCATTTAAAACAGATTTGATTTTGCTGTTTGAGAGAGCTGATTTCTTCATGAAGGAAGTCCAGGTTAAAACTGCGACTTACAAAACGATCGTTGCTTCTTGTTTTCTAGCTCCTTATTATGGCTGGCTGTCCTTTTGCTAATTCTTCCAAGCATCTGATATTTCCGCTAAGCATGTGTGAATGTCAAATTGATCACTTTGAAGTCGATAACAGTAACAAGAATATGCTGCAAATACAACTGCATATTCTCGAGTAGTTGAAATGATCAAAATAGTTGAAACTGAAAGACAAACGTGTTACCAAAAATGTAAGGACGAAAACAAAATCACGGTCGATTTGCGCAGTTAGGCCAGGTGCGCTAGCAGTTCGGTTTGCCCTTCAGTTCCGGTGTTCAGCTCACGTTTTCACGGAAGGCAGTTGTTCAGATAGCGATTATGGGCTAATTCCCATTTATTTATTTATTTCAGGATACTGCAGGCCACTGCTTGGCCCAAGCAGGAATGAATTTACATTGTTACATAACCCAAAGAATAAAATTATACAATATTAGCAGCACACGGATACAAAACATACATATAAACAATATTAGCAGGTAAGTAGACGATGTTACGAATCACAAAAATTTTTGTGAGGAAAAAACAGATGCCGGTAGCCAATCCAATCTTGCACTGTTCTAGGGGAAAAAAACTGTATTTAAGACTGTTAGTTTTGGCGAAAAGGGGAGCAAGTGAATGCTCATGAACGCTCCGAGTCCTTCTCACTAGAGGACACTTAATGCACTCTGGAAGCCTGAGTTTATTTTTTCCTCTTAAAGTATTAAATATATGCAGAAGGTCCTTCTCTACTTTACATGTATCGATCCCTGGGAGTCCTACCACTCCTGACGCAGGGGTGCAGCAGTCAAGCGCTCCTATTGCAGGTGCTGCCATCGATGGGATTTGGGTTGGGTTGCTCTCTCCGAGCAGCCTCTCACGATTAAATGAGCTGCTGCCTGACACGGCGGGCAGGTTGCTAGGTATTTTATTCATTTATTTATTTATCTGAATCTCAATGATCCCACGTGGGACATCACATGAGGGGCGGGCGTATGAATGGCGGCTGACAATGACTGTTCCGTGATAATCATGAAGATGGCATGGCTTCCTCAAAGGCGGTCTTGAAATGGGTATGATCAGGGATTAGCGCTAAGCCGCAGGGAAGGTGATTCCAGTCGTGATCCGTGTGCACAAAAAAACGACTCTTGGAATGTGACAGTGCAGGCACGATGCGGGATGGCCTGTGCGGGGTGTCGGACGCGCTGGTTGAATGAGCTTGCTGTCACGAGGTGAACGATGAAAAAAAAAAAACCTACGATAAAGGCAGAGGCGTGAAACTCGGCGACGGGAAGTGAGAGGGGAAAGTGGCAGCTGAAATTTTAAGGTAGATATGCTAGAGTATCGTGAGTATAGTTTGAAAGGATGAAATGAGTGGCACGATTTGAACTGATTAAAGGGCTGAAATGACGGTTATTTAAGGCGGACCGCTGGGATAGTTAGAGATATTTAGATTCGATGCACATGGTGACTAGCGCTAAAGACAAGGACAGAAGAAAGAAAGACGGACACCACGAACGCTAGACATCAAGGGGTTTTATTCCACACAGTCACATTCAAGATATAGTTCGATCCCGGCCGCAGCGGCAGAATTTCGATGGAGGCGAAATTCCAGAGGCCCGTGTGCTGTGCGATGTCAGTGCGCGTAAAAGAACCCCAGGTGGTCGAAATTTCCGGAGACCTTCACTACGGCGTCCCTCATAGCCCGAGTCGCTTTCGGACGTTAAACCCCCATATATAAAAAATCATTCAATACACAGGCAATCATGTACAACGGGTGCACACCCTAAAGCGCATGTGCAACGGGACCTTCTGGTTTAAGAAATGTAATTCTTTGGATGACAAATGGGTTGCTTACACACGACTGTCGTTCCATGTGAATGAGGAAGGCTTCCAGTATTTCACGTTCCTTCTGGTCTGACCTTGCAAAGATGGCCCTTGTCTCATTATATATCGGCGCACAGTTACCCTTACAACGTTTGCAATGTGCTGCCAAGTGCCTCGACAGCCGGCTTGTGCTCCATAAGCCGAACAGTGATACAACGGCCAGTTTGGCCGATGTAGCAATTCCCACATGGCAAGGCAATTGTGTACACCACATTGGTCCTGCAAGCCACATACGGCATTTGATGTTTTATCGAGCAATGTTTTTTTTTCTTTTCTGAGCCAACATTAACAGCTTTACACATTTTGCCGAGTTCATCTGGTGCAGTAAGCACCAGATAATTCTTTGTAATCCTAGCTGTGTGGGTGGCTGTGTGGTGAGTGGGTGGTTGTGTCCTACCACAGGAGGTTGAGCCTGTACTGAGTCACGCGCCGAAGTTTTCCGCGGAGCCTAAAAAGACGGCAGTGCGACTTGCCTCAATAGTGAAAAAGGTTGCTAACTCGGCTGTTGAGGAGAAGAAAACTCGTTGCACGTCTGAAGGTATATGGACTGTCTCCTAAGCAAGGATTACCGTTCTAAGAAGGCTAAGCTCAATGCGAAAGCAAGTGTTGACTATTTAAAATCTTATGATCTCACCTTGCTTGTTGCCGAGAAGGAAGGTGGGTTTGCAGCGACGCCAAGACACTTCTTCCTAGCCAAAGCGCGTGAGGCTATACAGAAAAATTTTGTGAAAAAGCGTTCAACCGGTGCAAGGATTAAAAAGCACGCGATTTTCCTTTGCAATGACCTGAATTTGGCTAGTCTGCAAAAAAAAGGATTGAAGGTGCTGGCAAGAATGGCTATACAGTATTCTTCTCGGCTAAAACACACAAGCCTGAAATCCCTCTGCGTGCGATTGTCACTGAAACAGGCTCTCCTCTTTCACTTCATCCAAAAGCGGTTGAAGCTCCTTCCTGTTAATGGCCCGTTCAGAGTGGCTAGGTCCAATGATGTAATTGATTTTTTCTCGAAAGAGGAACTGTCTTCTGGGGCTAATTGTGCCTTCTTGGTTGATATCGAAAACATGTTTTATTCCATCCCTCAAAGTGAGATTTTAATTACAGTGAAAGAGAGCATTGAATCTTTAGCAGCTGTGGGCTTTCAAAACGATGCAGCTATTTCTTTCGTTAATTTTTTAACGCCTTTAAAGTTTTACCTTTCTAGAACATTTGTTAATTTTGATGGCGGTATTTGCGTTCAGCGCGACGGTGTGTGCATCGGTTCTTGTGTTGCCCCCGCGCTAAGTGAATTGTTTCTGGCCAGTTAGGACAGAGGCATTGAGGCGTGCCTTGACAACAACAAGATTTTAAAGATTTTTAGATACGTCGACGACTTTTTGGTAGTTGCTAAAACAACTCAGGATGACAGAAAGGATGTTCTAGTCGAACGAACTTTGGAAGTATTTCAGTCTTCTGCCTATGTTCTTAATTTCACCCATGAGCTTTCTGGAGACGGCAGCCTACAGTTCCTGGATGTTCGGCCTTTTGTGAGTGACGCACGAGTTTGGTATATGTACCAGCCAAGGTCTAGAAAATAACTTTTGACTTTTAGTTCGGCCCATTCTAAATTAGTAAAAAGAGGTATCGCGAAGACATGCCTTCGTGTTGGACCAGATAAGTCCTGCTCACACAAGATGATTGAGAGTGTGCACCCGCAGGCAGATCGCATGACGAAGGCGGGCTTCCCTAGGGAGCCCGTGACATCCGTTGCTGAAGGCCTGTTAAAAACGACAAACGCTTCGAAACGGGCAACGACGACTGAGCTACATGCTCATGAGCGAGCTAGATGCGTGGAACTGCGCTATACCCACCAGCTGACACACCGCCTAAAGAAGGTGGCGCAGAAAGGCAAGGTCCGAGTTGTGCTGCTGGCCCACCTAGCTTCAAAGAGTAGGACACTGCCTCTTGAGTTATCATAGAACGATTCCTTCCTGATCTGCTTTTTCCAGTATCCATATAGTTCCACACCATGCTTCTTTTCCGCCCACGCAGGGGCGTCTGCAACATGCAGATGTTGGTGAGTTGCGACACCACAGGTTCCTGAGCGTAAGCAGGGACATCCCCGCAGGGTGGACGATGGTGAACCGTGCGTCGGCACGGACCCGAACACCCGCACTTAGCCGTGCGTGGGAGGACACTACGACGCGTGCGGAAACCAGTTGCGTTTCAGTTTTATTTTTTTTTACTCTGAGCCAACGTTTTAACCACACCAAATGCACGCGAGGTATATGTGCCAGCACGCCTGCCAGTGCGCAGCTTTCGCTTTCTCCCCTGATTTTCCACAAAGTTTTACAGCTGATTTGCGCTTAAATTAAGATACGGGTCATAGTCTTTATTCGCTCTGACCAAAATTGCGAGTCTAATTCGCGCATATACAAACTCGATCCGATAGCGCATAGTAGGTCGACGTGACCATATCGACACGTACTTGAACAACGTAATAGAGGCGGCATCTTTTTTCAGCCACCCTAGGACTGTGTCGCTCAACCGTGTAGTCCAGTCGCGAAGGAGCGTGTTCATTAATTTCCCGGAATATGGTGCACCCATGCGGACTCAGTGCGCTCCTTCTGCGAACCCCGATCGTTCGTGCTATGGTGAATGATCTAAGTGCACTCAGAAAGCCATATACGCCGCTTACAGCTTAGTTTTCTACGTGTTCAGTTGAGTTTTTCTGTGTTCAATTACTTTTAAGAGGGCTAGAAAACTCTCTCAACTGTGGAGCTGTTGCAATGTCCCACGCGCTGTTTCCTCTCAGGTCGTGCGATCGCGGCCGCATGTTACTCGCGTTAATGCGTCTGAGATGTAATACACACTATGCAAGAACTGAGGTGTTTCAGAATCCATGCATTCGATATCCGCGGTGAATAAACTTTGTTCAAAAAGTGGATAATTTATCTACCTTATTGTGAAGGAAGGATGCAGTTCTAAGTTAGAAAGTAGGTATTCCGCAGTGTGCTGAAAAAGCTCCAGGCCGTCTCATTTGATTATCGTTGTGGCAAGCTGCAACAGCTGGCCCTGCGACAAAGCCATTTGTCCAGCTTTGGGAGCAAGTCAATTAAGTGTCGGAAACAACCAAACACGCAAATTTCACACCTGCAAGCACAGCTTCCGGGTTCGAACCCGACCGCGGCGGCTGCGTGTTTATGGAGGCAAAACGCTAAGGCGCCCGTGTGCTGTGCGATGTCTGCTCGTTAAAGATCTCCGGGTGGTCGAAATTATTCCGGAGCCCTCCACTACGGCACCTCTTCCATTCTTCTCCTAGTCCCTCCTTTATCTCCTTCCTTACGGCGCGGTTCAGGTGTCCAACGATATGAGACAGATACTGCGCCATTTCCTTTCCTCAAAAACCAATTATTATTATTATTATTATTATTATTATTATTATTATTATTATTACGCAGTTGATCATTGGTGACGGGGACATCTGGCTAGCCGTCGAGGGCGGTGAACTAACGTTCGCGCAGTGAATTGGGCCTACAGTTTACGATTTTTCTGACACTTCATATCACAATGGTGTATCCCAACAAAAACGGAACGGAAGGTAGAAGAGCACACGCCTGGAGCGCTAATTGGGAGGTCGACTGTATCAAACACTGCTACTGTCATGCCATCATTTTAAACGCGCGTAGATGTGGCGGTTTTGCGCAAAGTTCGGGCCTGAATTTTGCCCCTACGTCGAACAGACCAGCAGCCCGTCTTCAAAGTCACTTCATATTCCGTCTCCCCTATCAAAGTCTTAGTCTCGTTTGCTTATCGAAGCGCCCCAAAAGTTAGGCAGAAGAGGTGCATAGGCCATCCCGTACGTCGTGTTAGTGTCCGAGAGAAAAACCAACGCAGAGCGAGGCAAGCCAGGAAAGTGTTGCGGCTGTCGTGGAGAGGAAGGCAGCTCTGAAAGGAGGAAAAGCGCCGTAAGGGAGGGATATGGGTTGATTTGGACCACCTGGTCCTTTAATGTGCGTTGACATCCCATGGACGGAACACACGGCGCCTTTCGCGTTTCGCTTCCATCGAAACGCAGCCGCTGCAGCCGGCATTGAACCGGATCCTTCGGCTGTCGGAGGGTCAGGGTTCAATCCCGCCCTCTGTAATGTTAAGGTAGTCCTTTGTACATGAATTTTATTGTTTACAATGCATGTACAAAATCGTGTATCTGAAAAACGTCAGTACCCGCCGCGGTGGCTCAGGGGTTAGAGCGCTCGGCTCCTGATCCGGAGTTCCCGGGTTCGAACCCGACCGCGGCGGCTGCATTTCAATGGAGGCGAAACGCAAAAGGCGCCCGTGTGCTGTGCGGTGTCAGTGCAGGTTAAAGATCCCCAGATGGTCTAAATTATTCCGGAGCCCTCCACTACGGCACATCTTCTTTCACTCCCTCGTTTATCCCTCCCCTTACGGCGCTGTTCACGTGTCCAACGATATATGAGACATACTGCGCCATTTCCTTTCCCCCAAAACCAATTATTATTATATAAAATGTCAGCTACACATTTTGAGCTAAATAATGTGCACACATGTTGCATCGACATCCGTTTTATTTTATTTGCTTGACAGGGAATGCCGTCAAAAGAGAGATATAGTATGTTTTGGCAAAGTGATGTCCAAAAGAGCTGGACTTGCGAGCGAAACTAGCTTTTGCCGTGCACACTCTCAAGGTTCGCTTACACTACACATAAATACTCCCGAAAGCAGAAGACTGGACAGCCGCAGCCGTAGCTCAGTTGGTAGAGTACCGGACGCGATATTCGAAGGTCGTGGGTTCGGAACGCACCGGTGGCATGTGGTTGTTTTTTCTTCTGCTTTTATTAATCTCCCATTGATGAAAAATACAAAATTAATAAAAAAGACATCCCCTTTGCTCCTTGGCATCGGTGACTGTTGACTTCCGTCATTTTAAAAATGATATGACTATTACTAACGGCTGGCTACACAACTCTGAATGCAATCTAGCGCCTAACTGCAATAAAAAGTTTACCTTTGGTAATTAGTTAATCAGCTTAGTGTAGACGGATACAACTCAAAAACGAAGCGGCAAATTCCCCTAAAAAAGATGCCTTCCAGCCAATGGCGACGGCAGACTCTCATGACGTGGTGATCCCCCTCTGTGCAGCTAGCGGGACATCGCAGTGGGTGGCAGAAGAAAGGGGCGCGGCGTCATGAAAATCGGTCGAAGCCATTGGCTGGAGGGCTTCGTTTGAGGGGCATCTGCCGCTTCAGTTTTATCCGACTGTATGCTGTAAAAAGTAGTATGTCTTTAAAGGAGTTTTCAGGTGTCTATAACTCGCACCCTTGCACCAGGCCCAGATGGGTCTTGGTGTTTTCATACACCTTGCAGGCAGGGTGTTTCGCGAAAGAGCTAGCCCGAAAATGAAAAAAGTGACCCAAAGGTGTTGGGGCGACTCGCACCCTATTACCGCCGAGCCATTGGCGATTTAGCAGTCTTTACACCCGTATACACCCTTCAGGAAAAATGCACGCAATGGGTTTCCCACTTTTTTTGCCTTTATTAATGTGTTCTTTATGTTTACCATTATAATAGTTACATAATGTAATATACCTGTATTACTGGAGCTCTTCATAGGCTGTGCACCAACAAAAACCATTAATTGACAAATCACAATACTGTAGAAATGTGGAAATTTTTATTGTCAGAACAAAGACATCCACAAAGCACAAGAAGCTTCGGCAATGAATTCCTTACTGCCAGGCAAGGAACGACTGCACCATGCCTGCTTTATTGGTGTTATGGTGCTGCAAAATTAAAATTCAATTGCAGTTACACCTACCTCCTAATTTTTTCAGAGGAAACAATCAAAAATTTATGCCTGCGCATCATTATAAACCAGCCTGAGGAAGGCTCGGACTGTGACACTAACTCCCAGGAATAGCTTGTAAACAAACATAAGGTAGCTTATGCTGAACATCCATAATCTTGACAGTATGGCAGTTGTAGAGTGAACCGCAGTGGTGAGCCTGCTGAGTATTCTTCCTCCCTCGACGAACAGGTTCTCAGCCGCCTGAGGATTTCCTTCGCAGAACGGCATGCATGGAGCGAGTCTGCATTTTACTCAAAAACAGTACATTTCATATCAGTTTGCATTGCTCAATGATCCTTATAAAATGCCAACATACTTCTCATTTATGACGTGTGATATTATGCATGCTAACGCTAACAGAGAGAATAAAATCTGCCCATGTGGCGGGCGAGCGCCAGCTTTTATTCCCTAAACCATTCCAAGGAGGCCATTGTGGTTTCAGAGAAAAAAGCTCTAAGCGGCATCATAAGAACAAAGTTTGAGCTTGAAAGCTAGCCGTTAGGAAATGGAGAGAAGGTGATCAGGCGATGTAATTAATTCTGCATGAATTGCTACAAGCTAGTGCAAACAACGCACTGGCCTTGCTGGAGAGCGAGCTGACTATAAAAGGCCCGAAACACCGCGACAACAGACGAAAATATAGCGCACTTCATAATGCTTCACAAACAGACCAACGATAAGTCGGTGTAACATTCACTGTGACAGAAGAAAACATGGAATCTGTGTCAAAGTCAGCGATGCAACCCCTTCCATCACAGTGGACCGCTTCAACACAACACAAAGCATGCATTCATTATTATACCAGGTATGTGACATCTTTAAAACCAGGCAGCAGTGCCAAGTTAACATATCTTTCGTGTCTGCGGCCAGTAAACTCAAAAACCATTGAGAAAATTTTGCACGAGGTCACTAAACTCTTTCACAGAAGGCCGCCGGGCCAGTTGGCGCATGATGCTTGGCAAATCCGCGCAGGGTAACAGGACACCGACAAGATGACACAGATACAGCGCCAACAACTGAGGAATTTATCGCTTTGCTCGCAATAAATACAGGAAGCATCATCCCAAATACCAAGAACGAAGATCATGGAATCATCAGTTTGTGACATCTCTCGTGACTATTTACCCAGATATATTCACGGATTATATCCGTGACTGGACTATATATCCGGTCAATTTCTTTTTTCATTAACATTATGGATGATGTGCTTCCGCAGGTTGAGGAATTCGCATATATGATGTACACCTCATATATCTCGCGCATGAGCTATCGATTATATTTCCTCAAAATTTTACAACTTCCAAAGTGCGGAATGCATTCTCTGTACAGCATGTGTCTTGCTTGCTTGCTGCCATATCCTGTCTAAGTTGTCGAAATGCTCCATTAGACGAATGTTAACACGCCAGTCTTTTTCCCAACATATGATGCTCAGGATGATAAAGGAATTTTGTAAAGCGTCATTGTCGCATGCTGTGAATTTGTCTCATTGCTTCGTCTTACACAGGGCGGTCTTTGAAGCACCTTCGCTGGGCGCGTTGCATATGGCCGATTCACACGACGGACCGCTCGCCCGCGGCCCGCGCATCACGTGTTTGTGCGTCACCAAATCGAGAGGCGTGCTGTCGGCCCGCGGACTGTACAACCAAGGAAGTTCAAGTGCCTCTTCCCCTCGCGGGAATTAGCGGTGGCCCGCGAAGATGCCCGCGCTAGCTCTGGCAACCACCGCTCTTGCCAGTATTTCGGCTCCCGCATTTCGCTGAGCTGGCGCGCTGTTTTGACAAGCTGCACTGCGTTCGCTACCATGACGAAGTGATCGACGGGGCTAGCAAGACGGCCCAGGCTATTGAGGAATTGGACAAAGGGCCACACCTGCACCATTCAATCGCAGTCATGGGTCGCAAGGAAAAACCAGTTTGACCAGCGTTGACCAACACTTTAAAATAATCTGGCAACAGTGGCACACACAGCGCGTCGTCTGCTCTTTTGGCCCGTCGTATCCGCTTGACGTCATCGAATCGCAGGCCAGTTTTTAGTGGCGCATGAACACGTGATGCGCGGACCGCGGGCGAACGGACCATCGTGTGAATCGGCATATATACTAAGTTCACAGCGGCCCGCCCGACCACTTTCTTTAGCACGTGGCTGACAGAGTGCGCATATGGCATGACAGCTAACTTCCGTATTCTTTCTGAAGCCTCGTTGGGGTAGATCGGCAAATTTCTTTCGTTACCTTGAAGCCAAGGCTGCAGATGAGGTCATCTGGGAAACTAGCTTCACCTAACCGTGTCAGTTGGGCCTCGGCACTTTCCTGTTGACGGTCAATACACAATCTGTTTAGGGCATTTTTCAGTGCGTCTGTAGCCAGAGCATTTTTTTCGACTGCGGCAGATTACACAAGCACTTATGGGCCTCTCCGCTGTACAGTCATAGATCGAGAAACTGAAATTGTACCTCCACTGGCATTTCATTGGTTAGCTAAAAGTTGGCAAGAGCTTCGGAGGTCTTAAAGATGTCCTTGTGTTGTCCTTGGTTAGCTTGATGATTACTAGGAAGTTGCACACAAATCGGAAGGTTGTTATCATATTCGTACCACGAAAAGCTTCTATTAGTTGACGATCTTGACAGGCAGGTCAGCAGAAGGTCGCGAGAATTGGTGCAACACAGGAACATGTGCATACTCCCTGCCACTGAATGTACAGATCATCATTAAACTTAACATAGGTAGAACACACATAAATGTTTAACAACTCCGGGAATCCATCCGCATTGGTTCTGGAATCGTGCTGCTCACATGAAACCAATGCCTTCTCTTACCATCTCAGACAAGGCGGTATGTGGCAGCGTGTAATGTACCTAAGTCCTTGATTACAATGGAGTACACACTTCTTCTGGACAGCTGTTCGAGAGGAATGCAGGCATTTCTGGCTTCTTTGCCAGGAAAAGGTCTTCCACGGTGGGCAGTTCTTGCAGATACCACCCTAAGGGTTGCTGCCACGATCCTTAATTGTTCAGAGACAATTACACCAGAAGGCCGGTCATCCTTTTGTGTTTCTGCCTTAACGAAGGCATAGGCCCTCACCCATCTTCACAGAAGGCCATGGTTTGGTCAAGTTGTTGGCTTCACACAAGTTTTTGGGTTTCGTTCTTCAATGTTTGGCACTGGACCTTCTTTTGCAGCTTGTAGAATTTCTTTGCATTGGCTTGATTTGTTTTCGCAGAAAGTAGCTGAAATTAGTATGCAACACGACCAGCAAAGGTGCTTCATAGACAGTCCCGTGTAAGACGAAGCACAGAGAGAAATTCACAGAATGCGACAGTGGCCTAGTGTACAAGATCCCTTTGTCATGAGGAGCGTCATATGTTGGGGAAATAAGGTCGGTGTGTCAACATACATCTAATGGAACATGTCGGCTACACAGACAGGACATGGCAGCACGGTAGCAGGACACTTGTTGGACTATGGGTGCATTCCACAATTTCGAGAATGTAAAATTCTGAGGATACATAATCGATACCTTATGCTCGAGATATACCAGACGTACATCATACATAAGAATTGCTCAACCTGCGTAAGCACATCGTCAGTAATATTAACGGAAAAAAATTTGGCTATATGAATAAATAATCACAACAGATGTGACAAAATGATGATTACATGACTTCCCTCCTCTGCAATTTGGATGATGCTTCCAGTTTTTAATTTGAGCAAAGCAATAAATTCCTCAGTTGTTAGCCAGCGTTGTATCTGTGTCTTGCCTGTGTCCTGTTACCCAGCGTGCTGTTTTGCCAAGACTAAAATACTTTCACATATTCTTAAGAGATGAAGTCTAGATCTGGAAAACGACCACAAGGGGTTCCAAGCAGATGTTTGGTTTCTGCACCCACTCTCGAAGAAATACAGACGCATCAACATGTGCGTCTGGAGATCACACAATGCTAGCTGTGGCATATACAATGTTCACAACAAACAAGTCAGGAAATTTTTTTTTTACTCCACGAGTTCTGGTTCGCTTTATTTAAGGCATGCATGCGCCATGTAGTGAACGAAAGTCCTAACTAGATAAATAGATTAAATCATTTTGCAAACATCGCTACTGTAAAATGGTGTTATCAAACGGCCACATTCACCCTTAGGACAGATCTACATTTCATCTGCCATTACATATGAAACATGAAAATACCAAGCAGCCAGATGAATGAATAAAATTTATTCGGCAATTTAGCAAAGGCACATACAGTCATACCACTCCACTGGTCCAGATGAGTATGTTGCTCAGGAGCAGCAGTATCCACATGGGGCGAATGCCTTCACCTGTCGAACCATCCTACCTCTTACTTCTACGGCGGACTCCGTAATGATAGCAGTGAGATTATCATTCGTTGTTTGAACATTAAGATCACCTTCCTCAGTTAAAGCCGAATATCTGTTCTTCAGGGAAATCCTGAATACCTCTACTTTTCCTCTCACTGCTGACTCGTTAATGGGCCTCCGCTTCACTAGTTCCTTCCGGTCCCTCTTCAAGTCTAAGATAAATCGAAACTATACCACTCTGTGGTTGCTACAACCCACCTTTCCGAGGACCTATACATCCTGCACAATGCAAGGTGGACCGCATATATTATGAAGTCTTACTTCATTTTTAATCGCACCATTGGGGATCTTCCACGTCCACTTCCTAGAGGCTTTCAACGATCGGGTCATCATGGCTGGATATAGGCACGTAGGCGTATAAACCACCTTCAGCTTGTACCTTATTAAGCGTAACTACATTAGCTGCCACGCTCTCGTTAATTCTATAGCACTCCTGTATGTTGCCAGCTATGACCTGATTGATCACGAGTCCGACACCTAATTCTCGTCTGTCCGCTGATTACATACTACCAGACTACCAGTCCTTTCCAGGATTAAGGTAAGAATGAAGTTAATTCATGCATAGTGACAAAAATACGAAGAGAAACTGAAATTGATACAAACAAAACCGCAACAAATTATGCTTTCTAGGTGCTACACAAATGATCGTAAAGCATGCAGAAATGAATGAAAACTCATTCCGAGATACCACAGGCAACACGTCATCAGGTAGCTGATTCTAGTCGTGTGTGGTTAGCGGAAAGAAGGAATATTTGAAGCAATCTTTAGCAGCATTGAATTCTTTGACATGTCGACTGTGTTTATTACGAGTGCTATCCACGATAGCACAGTACGTGCCAGCCCCTTAGTATATACTGTATACGGCTCACCTGTCCTCCTAACCTCACTAAACCCTATGACATCCCGTTTAATACTCGCTAGCTTTTTCATCGAACAGCACTGATATAGGCTAGCCTCGATGTATAAGGTTCTAGCATTAAACGCTGCCAGGTTCAGTTTCCAATGGCGGCCTGTCCGCGGAGCCAGATATTATTGCACCCTCCGCTGCGTGACAGGTCTGACCGCCGGCTTGGTCAGTCGTTCCGCAACCACTGGGGCAGAGGGTTAATTTGTGTAACCATATATTTACAAGGTTGTGGCCAAGTACTACTGCCATTGTGGCCAAATCCTGGTCTCGTGGGGGAGTGCGTAGTCAGTTCTGGTCACGAAGATCAGACCGCACCCCAGGCCTGGTTATGCAATTCCATCGACACGTAGAGTTTTCTTTTTCAAATCCGGCGGAGAATTTAGCGGCACCGGGATTCGAACCCGGTCCTCTTGCACGCGAGGCGGATGCTCCACCCCTAAGCCACCGCTGCATCGCCCAAAATAAATCAGCGGGACCGAAATGCGCGCTGCAAACCTTCAGTGCTACTTTGTACTCTTGCTTTCTTCTTGCGCCTAGACCATGATTTTTTGGGTTTTACTTCTCTATGGGCACGCCAGATGCGATGGTGAGTGGGCTGAAATCGTGTGTGCTTGAAGCGCTAGCTTCCCCGAGTACCATGAATAGGAGAAAAGCCGGAGGTTTTCTTGGCACCCTTGTTTTCTCTCCGCGCATGCGTACCCGCCGCCTTTCTTCCCACGATTAGAGCCGCTGAGGTAGGTGCGCGGCGGTAGGTGTCGCACCTGTCGCTCCACGCTGTCAATATTCGAAAGCTTTGCATACCAGACCAGCCATGCTCCTTCCCTGAGGCCCAGGGTTTAGAGATAACAATAGTCATGTAAATAAATCTGTGGTGGAAATTAATAAAAAGCGATTGGAAGATTGGGGGCTCAAAAGTAGAGATGATGACATAAGGTTAAAATTGTAGGAAGACGTATTTTAAAGAAAATGGCGAATTTTGAAAACTTACAAGGCAGTTAAACAAAAATAAAGGAAAAACTGAGCATGGTGGCAACTGCCATCACCCCGCTTCAAAGGGGACGCTCATACCTTCCATCCATCCATCCATCGAACAGCCTAACGCTTTGCATAACAGACCAGCCTGGTGCTGGTCCCACTTAATCGTTCTAGGGGGCGCGGCCGCACTTCCTTATACGAAAAATAAAATAGAACAATCGATTTCTTTGTTTGCTTTCTATTTGTAGAACAAATTTTTCGCGCTTTACAGTTGAAGAGCAAATGGCGAACGACATGGAGGTTTTACCATAACTCATGCTTTGAATATTGACGGTTACCTGAGCAATACTCGTATATAATCATTTTATATTTATCCCACAATACTATAACTTGAATGATAGCGTCATTCATGAAGAGCAAAGTAACGTTAAGCGAAAAGTAAACGACATATGCATCTTTCCTTAATATAGCTTTTGCTTCGAATAATTAAACATTTACACTTGTACTCCTTTCCACGGACGCTCATTTCACGAAAACCAGTCCTCAGATTTCTTTTCTTTTTACAAAGCGGTCTGTGACACGAGATGCGTCAGCACGAACATGCCTGTGGACGTTCAGCAAAGCAGGCGCGATCAGGCGCTCCTCGGCCTTCTTTGCCCGAAGCCACGCCTTCAAACGACGGTGTGTTGACAACGGGCGCTCTGCCGAGGCGATGCTGACTGGTAACGAAGTCTTAACCTGCAGTAGAGTTCGTACGTTGGCGTACAGTTCTTCAACGCAAGCATCAAGGGCCTCAAGGGTGGTAGCCTGGCAGTGGGGTGCCACTCGTCTGCCGGGTCCATTATGATATCCAGACGAGTGGCTCAGACGCAAGCGTTCTTGCTCTCGCAGCTCGGTTGCAGACTACCATACACCGGTCTGCAAGACTTTCGATTCTTGCGTTGTTGCTTTCGACGCCTTCTGTCACGAGAACACTGGCCAGGCAAATGTGCAGGCTGTGCACGGAAAGGATTTCTGCGTGTCCACGCTCGCTGGCACCGTTGGAAAGGAAGCTGAGGTGGAGGCCTCGAGCGACGGATGTGTGCTGAGTAACTTGCTTTCTTCGATGGCAGGAAGAAGGAGCTGACTTTACAGGAAGTACCTCCAGAGGCGGCGCGAGAGCGCGTAACCTTGCGCGTATAGAGCGATGCCCTCCCCCCTTCAACCGGGAAACGGAAGTGAACGTAGCGGAAACGACTCGAAAGTTCGAGAGAAAATTGGAGGGGACACTTAACCCAATATATGCAGACGGTCGTTCCCTACTTTACATTCATAGACCCCTGGGAGTCCTCATACCCCTCCTGGCGCAGTGGTGCAGCGGTCATTAATTCAACTGCCACCTGCCAGGGTGGGCAGTTTGCTCACTAAGCGCTGACGCCGCAGGGTCACGTGACCTAGGTGCTGTCGCGTTACAATTCACGCCGACCACTGGCGACGCGCGCCCCGGCGGGAGTGTGAGCGTCAGCTCCACACTCCCCTCTTCCCCAAAGCGGCGCAACGACCATGTCCTCCTTCGGATAGAGATTACCGCACGCGCTGTTCCCCTTTCCACCTTAAACAAGAATATCCTCCCTCTCTCGCTCTCAGCTGCGCTGTCGACGACGCTATGTGTGTGTGCGCGCCTGCCTTGGCGCGCAGGGACGAGCAGATACGGCGCGCCGCACAAATGAATGTCGTGAGTCAGCCCGCGCCGTAGGCCTAGCTTCGAAGAGGGGTGACTCCTGGGGAAACACCGCTGAGCGGCCAGCCGACGACCTGCGAGGGAGCGCGGGCCAGTCTTCGGGACGGCGCCATCCTGGCCCAGCAGTCGTCGGGCTGTCGCAGTGCGCGGTGAACAATGCGTGTTTATTTGGCGTGCCTGTCTCGTACATTGCTGCACTGCTGTAAGATCTCTAATGGTACTGTAGCCTTTTTTGCGTATTGTGTTACATGCGTTGCATTGTATTAGAGAACACTGTGTACACATTCTTACGAGTGCTGAGTAAGCACCTCTGTATCGACTCTGCTATGCGAAGCTTGTTTTGCAGTCAACCTTTGACTCCGACCCATCCTCTGGCTTGCTACCGGCGAAAGCGGGGCACCAAACGACCACAGCCTTCTGTCCCTTGGTGGCTGTTCATCCGGTGGAGCCTGCCCCGCCGAGCCGAGGGCGTCTCCTTTGTGACCGGGACCGCTACCCCCGCACGCTTTAAGGGTGTTTGGGAATGCGCCCCACCCGTGCACACGTGACAGCGGGACGCGCACGAAACCACTGTTGAACTTTTTCAATGAGACTTTGTTGTGGCGGAAAAGCTATGGGTTGATTTGGACCACCTGGTCCTTTAATGTGCGTTGACATCCCATGGACAGAACACACGGCTCCTATTGCGTTTCACTTCCATCGAAACGCAGCCGCAGCAGCCGGCATTCAACCGTTACCTTCGGCTGTCGGAGGGTCAGGGTTCAATCCCGCCCTCTGTAATGTTAAGGTAGTCCTTTTTACATGAATTTTATTGTTTATAATGCATGTACAAAACCGTGTATCTGAAAAACGTCAGTACCCGCCGCGGTGGCTCAGTGGTTAGAGCGCTCGGCTACTGATCCGGAGTTCCCGGGTTCGAACCCGACCGCGGCGGCTGCCTTTCAATGGAGGCGAAACGCAAAAGGCGCCCGTGTGCTGTGCGGTGTCACTGCAGGTTAAAGATCCCCAGATGGTCTAAATTATTCCGGAGCCCTCCACTACGGCACATCTTCTTTCACTCCCTTGTTTATCCCTCCCCTTACGGCGCTGTTCACGTGTCCAACGATATATTAGACATACAACGCCATTTCCTTTCCCCCAAAACCAATTATTATTATATAAAATGTCAGCTACATATTTTGAGCTAAATAATGTGCACACATGTTGCATCGACATACGTTTTATTTTATTCGCTTGGCAGGGAATGCCCTCAAAAGAGAGATATAGTATGTTTTGGCAAAGTGATGTCCAAGAGAGCTGGACTTGCGAGCGAAACTAGCTTTTGCCGTGCACACTCAAGGTTCGCTTACACTACACATAAATACTCCCGAAAGCAGAAGACTGGACAGCCGCAGGTGTAGCTCAGTTGTTAGAGTACCGGACGCGATATTCGAAGGTCGTGGGTTCGGAACCCACCGGTGGCATATGGTTGTTTTTTCTTCTGCTTTTATTAATCTCCCATTGATGAAAAATACAAAATTAATCAAAAAAGACATCCCCTTTGCTCCTTGGCATCGGTGACTGTTGACTTCTGTCATTTTTAAAATGATATGACTATTACTAACGGCTGGCTACACAACTCTGATTGCAATCTAGCGCCTAACTGCAATAAAAAGTTTACCTTTAGTAATTAGTTAATCAGCTTAGTGTAGACGGATACAACTCAGAAACGAAGCGGCAAATTCCCCTAAAAAAAGATGGCCTCCAGCCAATGGCGACGGCAGACTCTCATGACGTGGTGATCCCCCTCTGACCAGCTAGCGGGACATCGCAGTGGGTGGCAGAAGAAAGGGGCGCGTCGTCATGAAAATCGGTCGAAGCCATTGGCTGGAGGGCTTCGTTTGAGGGGCATCTGCCGCTTCAGTTTTATCCGACTGTATGCTGTAAAAAGTAGTATGTCTTTAAAGGAGTTTTCAGGTGTCTATAACTCGCACCCTGGCACCAGGCCCAGATGGGTCTTGGTGTTTTCATACACCTTGCAGGCAGGGTGTTTCGCGAAAGAGCTAGCCCGAAAATGAAAAAAGTGACCCAAAGGTGTTGGGGCGGCTCGCACCCTATTACCGCCGAGCCATTGGCGACTTAGCGCTCTTTCCACCCGTATACACCCTTCAGGAAAAATGCACGCAATGGGTTTCCCACTTTTTTTGCCTTTCTTAATGTGTTCTTTAAGTTTACCATTACAATAGTTACATAATGTAATATACCTGCATTACTGGAGCTCTTCATAGGAGTAGACAGGCTGTGCACCAACAAAAACCATTCATTGACAAATCACAATACTGTAGAAATGCGGAAATTTTTATTGTCAGAACAAAGACATCCACATAGCACAAGAAGCATCGGCAATGAATTCCTTACTGCCATCCAAGGAACGACTGCACCATGCCTGCTTTATTGGTGTTATGGTGCTGCAAAATTAAAATTCAATTGCTGTTACACCTGCCTCCTAATTTTTTCAGAGGAAACAATCAAAAATTCATGCCTGCGCATCATTATAAACCAGCCTGAGGAAGGCTTGGACTGTGACACTAACTCCCAGGAACAGCTTGTACACAAACATAAGGTAGCTTGTGCTGAACATCCATAATCTTGACAGTATGGCAGTTGTAGAGTGAACCGCAGTAGTGAGCCTGCTGAGTATTCTCCATCCCTCGACGAACAGGTTATCAGCCGCCTCAGGATTTCCTTCGCAGAACGGCATGCATGGTGCGTGTCTGCATTTTACACAAAAACAGTACATTTCATGTCAGTTTGCTTTGGTCAATGATCCTTATAAAATGCCAACATACTTCTCATTAATGATGTGTGATATTATGCATGCTAACGCTAACCGAGAGAATAAAATCTGCCCTTGTGACGGGCGAGCGCCAGCTGTTATTCCCTAAACCATTCCAACGAGGCCATTGTGGTTTCAGAGAAAATAGCTCTAAGCGGCATTATAAGAACAACGTTTGAGCTGGAAAGCTACGTGTTAGGAAATGGATTGAAGGTGATCATGCGATGCAATTAATTCTGCATGAATTGCTACAAGCTAGTGCAAACAACGCACTGGTCTTGCTGGAGAGCGAGCTGACTATAAAAGGCCCGAAACACCGCGACAACAGACGAAAATATAGCGCACTTCATAATGCTTCACAAAGAGACCAACGATAAGCCGGTGTAACATTCACTGTGACCGAAGAAAATATAGTATCTGTGTCAAAGTCAGCGATGCAACCCCTTCCATCACAGTGGTCCGCTTCAACACAACACAAAACATGCATACATTATTATACCCAGTATGTGACATCTTTAAAACCAGGCAACAGTACCAAGTTAACATATCTTTCGTGTCTGCGGCCAGTAAACTCAAAAGCCATTGAGAAAATTTTGCACGAGGTCTCTAAACTCTTTCACAGAAGGCCGCCGGGCCAGTTGGCGCATGATGCTTGGCAAATCCGCGCAGGGTAACAGGACACCGACAAGATGACACAGATACAGCGCAAACAACTGAGGAATTTATCGGTTTGCTCGCAATAAATACAGGAGCATCATCCCAAATACCGAGAACGAAGGTCATGGAATCATCAGTTTGTGACATCTCTCGTGACTATTTACCCAGATATAATGACGGATTATATCTGTGACTGGATTATATATCCGGTCAATTTCTTTTTTCATTAACATTATGGATGATGTGCTTCCGCAGGTTGAGGAATTCGCATACATGATGTACATCTCATATATCTCGCGCATAAGCTATCGATTATAATTCCTCAAAATTTTACAACTTCCAAAGTGCAGATTGCATTCACTGTACAGCACGTGTCTTGCTTGCTTGCTGCCATATCCTGTCTAAGTTGTCGAAATGCTCCATTAGACGAATGTTAACACGCCACTCTTTTTCCCAACATATGATGCTCAGCATGACAAAGGGATTTTGTTAAGCAAGTCACTGTCGCATGCTGTGAATTTGTCTCATTGCTTCGTCTTACACAGGGCGGTCTTTGAAGCACCTTTGCTGGGCGCGTTACATATGGCCGATTCACACGACGGACCGCTCGCCCGCGGCCCGCGCATCACGTGTTCGTGCGTCACCAAATCGAGAGGCGTGCTGTCGGCCCGCGGACTGGACAACCAAGGAAGTTCAAGTGCCTCTTCACTTCGCGGGAATTAGCGGTGGCCCGCGAAGATGCCCGCGCTAGCTCTGGCAACAACCGCTCTTGCCAGTATTTTGGCTCCCGCATTTCGCTGAGCTGGCGCGCTGTTTTGACAAGCTGCACTGCGTTCGCTACCATGACGAAGTGATCGACGGGGCTAGCAAGACGGCCCAGGCTATTGAGGAATTGGACAAAGGGCCACACCTGCACCATTCAATCGCAGTCATGGGTCGCAAGGAAAAACCAGTTTGACCAGCGTTGACCAACATTTTAAAGTAATCTGGCAACAGTGGCACACACAGCGCGTCGTCTGCTCTTTTGGCCCGTCGTATCCGTTTGACGTCATCGAATCGCAGGCCAGTTTTTAGTGGCGCATGAACACGTGATGCGCGGGCCGCGGGCGGACCATCGTGTGAATCGGCATATATACTAAGTTCACAGCGGCCCGCCCGACCACTTTCTTTAGCACGTGGATGACAGAGTGCGCATATGGCATGACAGCTAACTTCCGTATTCTTTCTGAAGCCTCGTTGGGGTAGATCGGCAAATTTCTTTCATTACCTTGAAGCCAAGGCTGCAGATGAGGTCATCTGGGAAACTAGCTTCACCTAACCGTGTCAGTTGGGCCTCGACACTTTCCTGCTGACGGTCGATACACAATATGTTTAGGGCATTTTTCAGTGCGTCTGTAGCCACAGCATTTTTCTCGACTGCGGAAGATAACACAAGCACCTAAGGGCCTTTCCGCTGTACAGTCATAGATCAAGAAACTGAAATTGTACCTCCACTGGCATTTTATTGGTTATCTAAACGTTGGCAAGAGCTTCGGAGGTCTTAAAGATGTCAACAATGTCCTTGTGTGGTCCTTGGTTAGCTTGATGATTACTAGGAAGATGCACAGAAATCGGAAGGTTGTTATCATATTCGTACCACGAAAAGCTTCTATTAGTTGACGATCTTGACAGGCAAGACAGCAGAAAGTCACGAGAATTGGTGCAACACAGGAACAGGTGCATATTCCTTGCCACTGAATGTACAGATCATCATTAAGCTTAACATAGGTAGAACACACATAGATGTTTAACAACTCCGGGAATCCATCCGCATTGGTTCTGGAATCGTGCTGCTCACATGGAACCAATGCCTTCTCTTACCATCTCAGACAAGGCGGTATGTGGCAGCGTGTAATGTACCTAAGTCCTTGATTACAATGGAGTACACACTTCTTCTGGACAGCTGTTCGAGAGGAATGCAGGCATTTCTGGCTTCTTTGCAAGGAAAAGGTCTTCCACGGTGAGCAATTCTTGCAGATACCACCCTAAGAGTTGCTGCCACGATCCTTAATTGTTTAGAGACAATTACACCAGAAGGCCGGTTATCCTTTTGTGTTTCTGCTTTAACGAAGGCATAGGCCCTCACCCATCTTCACAGAAGGCCCTAGTTTGGTCAAGTTGTTGGCTTCACACAAGTTTTTGGGCTTCGTTCTTCAATGTTTGGCACTGGACCTTCTTTTGCAGCTTGTACAATTTATTTGCAATGGCTTGATTTGTTTTCGCAGAAAGTAGCTGAAATTAGTATGCAACACGCCCAGCAAAGGTGCTTCATAGACAGTCCCGTGTAAGACGAAGCACAGAGAGAAATTCACAGAATGCGACAGTGGCTTAGTGTACAAGATCCCTTTGTCATGAGGAGCGTCATATGTTGGGAAATAAGGTCGGTGTGTCAACATACATCTAATGGAACATGTCGGTAACACAGACAGGACATGGCAGCATGGTCGCAAGACACTTGTCGGACTATGGGTGCATTCCACAATTTCGAGAATGTAAAATTCTGAGGATACATAATCGATACCTTATGCGCGAGATATACCAGACGTACATCATACATAAGAATTGCTAAACCTGCGTAAGCACATCGTCAGTAATATTAACGGAAAGAAATGGCTATCTTGATAAATAATCACAACAGATGTGACAAAATGATGATTACATGACTTCCCTCCTCTGCAATTTGGATGATGCTTCCAGTATTTATTTTGAGCAAAGCAATAAATTCCTCAGTTGTTAGCCATCGTTGTATCTGTGTCTTGCCTGTGTCCTGTTACCCAGCGTGCTGTTTTGCCAAGACTAAAATACTTTCACA
This sequence comes from Amblyomma americanum, assembly GCF_052857255.1. Taxonomy (NCBI): domain Eukaryota; kingdom Metazoa; phylum Arthropoda; class Arachnida; order Ixodida; family Ixodidae; genus Amblyomma; species Amblyomma americanum. The sequence goes on from NC_135497.1 coordinate 38,647,599, forward strand.
TATTCTTAAGAGATGAAGTCTAGATCTCTAAAACGACCACAAGGGGTTCCAAGCAGATGTTTGCTATTTGCACCCACTCTCGAAGAAATACAGACGAATCAACATGTGCGTCTGGAGATCACACAATGCTAGCTGTGGCATATACAATGTTCACAACAAACAAGTCAGGCAATTTTTTTTAATCCACGAGTTCTGGTTCCCTTTATTTAAGGTATACATGCGCCATGTACTGAACGAAAGTCCTAACTAGATAAATAGAATAAATCTTTTTGCAAACATCGCTACTGTAAAATGGTGTTTTCAAATGGCCACATTCACCCTTAGGACAGATCTGCATTTCATCTGCCGTTACACATAAAACATGAAAATACCAAGCAGCCAGATGAATGAAAAAAATTTATTGGACAATTTAGCAAAGGTACATACAGTCATACCACTCCACTGGTCCAGATGAGTATGCTGCTCAGGAGCAGCAGTATCCGTATGGGGCGAATGCCTCCACCTGTCGAACCATCCTACCTCCTACTTCTACGGCGGACTCCGTAATGATAGCAGTGAGATTATCGTCCATTGTTTGAACATTAAGATCACCTTCTTCAGTTAAAGCCGAATATCTGTTCTTCAGGGAAATCCTGAATTCCTCTACTTTTCCACTCACTGCTTACTCGTTAATGGGCCTCCGCTTCACTATATTATTCCGGTCCTTCTTCAAGTCGAAGCTAATTCGAAACTAGACCACTCTGTGGTCACTACAACGTACCTTTCCGAGGACCTACACATCCTGCACAATGCAAGGTAGACCGCATATATTATGAAGTCTTACTTCATTTTTAATCACACCATTGGGGCTCTTCCACGTCCACTTCCTAGAGGCTTTCAACGATCGGGTCATCATGGCTGGATATAGTCGCGTAGGCGTATACACCACCTTCAGCTTGTACCTTATTAAGCGTAACTACATTAGCTGCCACGCTCTCGTTAATTCTATAGCACTCCTGTATGTTGCCAGCTATGACCTGATTGATCACGAGTCCGACACCAAGTTCTCGTCAGTCCGCTAATTAGATACTACCAGACTACCAGTCCTTTCCAGGATTAAGGTAAGAATGAAGTCAATTCATGCATAGTGACAAAAATACGAAGAGAAACTGAAATTGATACAAACAAAACCGCAACAAATTATGCTTGCTATTTGCTACACAAATGATCGTAAAGCATGCAGAAATGAATGAAAACTCATCCCGAGATACCACAGGCAACACGTCTGCAGGTAGCTGATTCTAGTCGTGTGTGGTTAGAGGAAAGAAGGAATATTTGAAGCAATCTTTAGCAGGATTGAATTATTTGACATGTCGACTGTGTTTATTACGAGTGCTATCCACGATAGCACAGTACCTGCCAGCCCCTTAGTATAATCTGTATACGGCTCACCTGTCCTCCTAACCTCACTAAACCCTATGACCTCCCGTTTAATACTCGCTAGCTATTTCATCGAACAGCACTGCTATAGGCTAGCCTCGATGTATAAGGTTCTAGCATTAAACGCTGCCAGGTTCAGTTTCCAATGGCGGCCTGTCCGCGGAGCCAGAGATTATTGCACCCTCCGCTGCGTCACAGGTCTGACCGCCGCCTTGGTCAGTCGTTCCGCAACCACTGGGGCAGAGGGTTAATTTGTGTAACCATATATTTACAAGGTTGTGGCCAAGTACTACTGCCATTGTGGCCAAATCCTGCTCTGGTGAGATAGTGCGTAGTTAGTTCTGGTCACCGAGATCAGACCGCACCCCAGGCCTGGTTATGCAATTCCATCGACACGTAGAGTTTTCTTTTTCAAATCCGGCGGAGAATTTCGCGGCACCGGGATTCGAACCCTGTCATCTTGCACGCGAGGCGGATGCTCCACCCCTAAGCCACCGCTGCATCGCCCAAAATAAATCAGCGGGACCGAAATGCGCGCTGCAAACCTTCAGTGCTACTTTGTACTCTTGCTTTCTTCTTGCGCCTAGACCATGATTTTTTGGGTTTTACTTCTCTAAGGGCAAGCCAGATGCGATGGCGGGTGGGCTGAAATCGTGTGTGCTTGAAGCGCTAGCTTCCCCGAGTACCATGAATAGGAGAAAAGCCGGACATTTTCTTGGCACCCTTGTTTTCTCTCCGCGCATGCGTTCCCGCCGCCTTTCTTCCCGCGATTAGAGCCGCTGAGGTAGGTGCGCGGCGGTAGGTGTCGCACCTGTTGCTCCACGCTGTCAATATTCGAACGATTTGCATACCAGACCAGCCATGCTGCTTCCCTGAGGCCCAGGGTTTAGAGATAACAATAGTCATGTAAATAAATCTGTGGTGGAAATTAGCAAAAAGCGATTTGAAGATTGGGGGCTCAAAAGTAGAGATATGACATAAGGTTAAAATTGTAGGAAGACGTATTTTAAAGAAAATGGCGAATTTTGAAAACTTACAAGGCAGTTAAACAAAAATAAAGGAAAAACTGAGCATGGTGGCAACTGCCATCACCCCGCTTCAAAGGGGACGCTCATACCTTCCATCCATCCATACTTCGAACAGCCTAACGCTTTGCATACCAGACCAGCCTGGTGGTGGTCCCACTTAATCGTTCTAGGGGGCGCGGCCGCACTTCCTTATACCAAAAATGAAATCGAAAAATCGATTTCTTTGTTTGCTTTTGTTTGTAGAACACATTTTTCGCGCTTTATTGCTGAACAGCAAATGGCGAACGACATAGAGGTTTTACCATAACTGATGCTTTGAATATTGACGGTTACGTGAGCAATACTCGTATATAATCATTTTATATTTATCTCACCATACTATAACTTGAATGATAGCGCCATTCATGAAGCGCAAAGTAACTGTAAGCGAAAAGTAAACGACATATGCATCTTTCCTTAATATAGCTTTTGCTTCGAATAATTAAACATTTACACGTGTACTCCTTTCCACGGACGCTAATTTCACGAAAACCAGTCCTCAGGTTTATTTTTTTTTGTTACAAAGCGGTCTGTGACACGACATGTGTCAGCACGAACATGCCTGTGGATGTTCAGCAAAGCAGGCACGATCAGGCGCTCCTCGGCCATCTTTGCCCGAAGCCACGCCTTCAAACGACCGCGTGTTGACAACGGGCGCTCTGCCGAGGCGATGCTGACTGGTAGCGAAGTCTTAACCTGCAGTAGAGTTCGTACGTTGGCGTACAGTTCTTCAACGCAAGCATCAAGGGCCTCAAGGGTGGTAGCCTGGCAGTGGGGCGCCACTCGTCTGCCGGGTCCATTTTGATATCCAGACGAGTGGCTCAGACGCAAACGTTCTTGCTCTCGCAGCTCGGTTGTAGACTAGCATACACCGGTCTGCAAGACTTTCGATTCTCGAGTCGTTGCTTTCGACGCCTTCTGTCACGAGAACACTGGCCAGGCAAATGTGCTGGCTGTGCACGGAAAGGATTTCTGCGTGTCCACGCCCGCTGGCACCGTTGGAAAGGAAGCTGAGGTGCACGCCTCGAGCGACGGATGTGTGCTGAGCTTCTTCGATGGCAAGAAGGAGCTGGCTTTACAGGAAGTACCTGCAGAGGCGGGGCGAGAGCGCGTAACCTTGCGCATATAGAGCGATGCCCTCCCCCCTTCAACCGGGAAACGGAAGTGAACGTAGCGGAAACGACTCGAAAGTTCGAGAGAAAATTGGAGGGGTCACTTAATCCAATATATGCAGACGGTCGTTCCCTACTTTACATTCATAGACCCCTGGGAGTCATCATACCCCTCCTGGCGCAGTGGTGCAGCGGTCATTAATTCAACTGCCACCTGCCAGGGTGGGCAGTTTGCTCACTAAGCGCTCACGCCGCAGGGTCACGTGACCTAGGTGCTGTCGCGTTAAAATTCTCCACGCCGACCAATGGCGACGCGCGCGCCGGCGGGAGGGTGAGCGTCAGCTCCACACTCCCCTCTCCCCCAAAGCGGCGCAACGACCATGTCCTCCTTCGGATAGAGACTACCGCACGCGCTGTTCCCCTTTCCACCTTCAACAAGAATGTCCTCCCTCTCTCGCTCTCAGCTGCGCTGTCGACGACGCTATGTGTGTGTGCGCGCCTGCCTTGGCGCGCAGGGACGAGCAGACGCGGAGCGCCGCACAAATGAAGGTCCTGAGTCAGCCCGCGCCGTAGGCCTAGCTTCGAAGAGGGGTGACTCCTGGGGAAACACCGCTGAGCGGCCAGCCGACGACCTGCGAGGGAGCGCCGGCCAGTCTTCGGGACGGCGCCATCCTGGCCCAGCAGTCGTCGGGCTGTCGCAGTGCGCGGTGAACAATGCGTGTTTTTTTGGCGTGCCTGTCTCGTACATTGCTGCACTGCTGTAAGATCTCTAATGGTACTGTAGCCTTTTTTGCGTATTGTGTTACATGCGTTGCATTGTATTAGAGAACACTGTGTACACATTCTTACGAGTGCTGAGTAAGCACCGCTGTATCGACTCTGCTATGCGAAGCTTGTTTTGCAGTCAACCTTTTACTCCGACCCATCCTCTGGCTTGCTACCGGCGAAAGCGGGGCACCAAACGACCACAGCCTTCTGTCCCTTGGTGGCTGTTCATCCGGTTGAGCCTGCCCCGCCGAGCCGGGAGCGTCTCCTTTGTGACCGGGACCGCTACCCCCGCACGCTTTAAGGGTGTTTGGGAATGCGCCCCACCCGTGCACACGTGACAGCGGGACCCGCACGAAACCACTGTTGAACTTTTTCAATGAGACTTCGTTGTGGCGGAAAAGCTACTTACACTGTACAAGCAATGTTCCGGTGAACGTACAAAGTAGGGTCGGCTTGACACGTCACACAGTCGCTGAGAGGAGCTTTCCAGTTCTGCGTCAAAGGTCACTTCTCGCCCCGTCACAGGTTTTTGAGGGTGGTGACCTTCTTCCCCGCGTGTCGGGTGAGCCTATTATTTTGGACTCCATCGGGACCCCACGCTGTCCTGGCCGAATGTACTTAGGTGCTGCTTCAGAGGTATTTCTTGTTCTTGCTTCGAAAAATTCCCGTGGCAAATTTTCTTTACGTGCTCCGTGAAAGCCCGAAAATGGACGTTCAGGAAGGTGTGCAAAGGCTGTCGGGGGGGGGGGGAGGGGGGGCGTCCGCCCCCTCTGCCTCCCACAGGACCGCCACTAGACCAGCCACACTGCAGTGTCTGATCACAGAAGACTTGTACGCTGAATTATGATATCGTGCATCAGCGCAAAACAGGGCCTGCACCGAGAGCGCATTCGCCTAAGAAGCACACTCGCTCGAACACTTCAATGTAGCCGTGGGCAGCGCAGCACAGCACAAAGCTGCCGCCTGATCATCTCTCAGGCAACCCTGTTGGATTACAAGTGGCGCCCCCTACACGCAGTGAAACTAACATGGCCAGGGCTTTTTGATTCATCCGTAAAGAAACCGTTGTAACCCTTACACTGGATGGTATGCCGTGAGCTCCATGAATTCCTACTGGATAACATTTGCATCGCCAACGTTTTTCTTATATTTTGTCAACGTCAGGGTGCACGGTACGCCTGCCTCGCCCCCCAGGGGCAAGAACGAAGGAAAAGATAGCAAAACTGTTGCTTTGCGGAAAGCAAAATGCGGAGTTACCGCAGCAGTGGCGTAGTCGACTGAGCATCCGCCTCGCATGCGGGAGGCGCGGGGTTCGATTCCCTGTGCCGCCGGGTACCCACCGGTGATGCAGTGGCTGCAAGCTTCTTTCCCCTGGTCTTGGGTGCGCGGCATATTTAGGGTGAATCGCTTGGGAAATGGGTCTTTGACCCCCCCCCCCCCCCATGAGTAGAAGAAACATAACTTGTGCCATTGCGCTCTATGGCCACAAATGCCCTTGCGTCATAAAAAAAACATCATCCTCATCAAAATTCGTCTTTCTTGCCATCTGTATCCTTGTCGACCATTCATGCTACATCTAGT